>NC_092728.1:79770959-79990365 GCF_047496885.1 Scyliorhinus torazame
CGATCGCATGCCCCGATTTCGGCGTCGGGAGCTACTCTGCGCCCGATCGCATGCCCCGATTTCGGCGTCGGGAGCGACTCTGCGCCCGATCGGATGCCCCGATTTCAGCGTTGGGAGCTACTCTGCGCCCGATCGCATGCCCCAATTTCGGCGTCAGGAGCTACTCTGCGCCCGAACGCATGCCCCGATTTCAGCGCGGGACCTACTCTGCGCCCGATCGCATGCCCCGATTTCGGCGTCGGGAGCTACTCTGCGCCCGATCGGATGCCCCGATTTCAGCGTTGGGAGCTACTCTGCGCCCGATCGCATGCCCCAATTTCGGCGTCAGGAGCTACTCTGCGCCCGAACGCATGCCCCGATTTCAGCGCGGGACCTACTCTGCGCCCGATCGCATGCCCCGATTTCGGCGTCGGGAGCTACTCTGCGCCCGATCGCATGCCCCGCTTTCAGCGCGGGACCTACTCTGCGCCCGATCGCATGCCCCGATTTCAGCGCGGGACCTACTCTGCGCCCGATCGCATGCCCCGATTTCGGCGTCAGGAGCTACTCTGCGCCCGATCGCATGCCCCGATTTCGGCGTCGGGAGCTACTCTGCGCCCGATCGCATGCCCCGATTTCAGCGTCGGGAGCTACTCTGCGCCCGATCGCTTGCCCCGATTTCGGCGTCGGGAGCTACTCTGCGCCCGATCGCATGCCCCGATTTCGGCGTCGTGAGCTCCTGTGCGCCCGATCGCATGCCCCGATTTCAGCGCGGGACCTACTCTGCGCCCGATCGCATGCCCCGATTTCGGCGTCGTGAGCTACTCTGCGTCCGATTGCATGCCCCGATTTCGGCGTCGTGAGCTACTCTGCGTCCGATTGCATGCCCCGATTTCGGCGTCGTGAGCTACTGTGCGCCCGATCGCATGCCCCGATTTCGGCGCGGGACCTACTCTGCGCCCGATCGCATGCCCCGATTTCGGCGTCGGGAGCTACTCTGCGTCCGATTGCATGCCCCGATTTCGGCGTCGTGAGCTACTGTGCGCCCGATCGCATGCCCCGATTTCAGCGCGGGACCTACTCTGCGCCCGATCGCATGCCGCGACTTCGGCGTCGGGAGCTACTCTGCGCCCGATCGCATGCCCCGATTTCAGCGTCGGGAGCTACTCTGCGCCCGATCGGATGCCCCGATTTCAGCGTTGGGAGCTACTCTGCGCCCGATCGCATGCCCCAATTTCGGCGTCAGGAGCTACTCTGCGCCCGAACGCATGCCCCGATTTCAGCGCGGGACCTACTCTGCGCCCGATCGCATGCCCCGATTTCGGTGTCGGGAGGTACTCTGCGCCCGATCGCATGCCCCGATTTCGGCGTCGGGAGCTACTCTGCGCCCGATCGCATGCCCCGATTTCAGCGCGGGACCTACTCTGCGCCCGATCGCATGCCCCGATTTCGGCGTCGGGAGCTACTCTGCGCCCGATCGCATGCCCCGATTTCAGCGCGGGACCTACTCTGCGCCCGATCGCATGTCCCGATTTCGGCGTTGGGAGCTACTGTGCGCCCGATCGCATGCCCCGATTTCAGCGCGGGACCTACTCTGCGCCCGATCGCATGCCCCGATTTCGGCGTTGGGAGCTACTCTGCCCCGATCGCATGCCCCGATTTCAGCGCGGGACCTACTCTGCGCCCGATCGCATGCCCCGATTTCGGCGTCGGGAGCTACTCTGCGCCCGATCGCATGCCCCGATTTCGGCGTCGGGAGCGACTCTGCGCCCGATCGGATGCCCCGATTTCAGCGTTGGGAGCTACTCTGCGCCCGATCGCATGCCCCAATTTCGGCGTCAGGAGCTACTCTGCGCCCGAACGCATGCCCCGATTTCAGCGCGGGACCTACTCTGCGCCCGATCGCATGCCCCGATTTCGGCGTCGGGAGCTACTCTGCGCCCGATCGGATGCCCCGATTTCAGCGTTGGGAGCTACTCTGCGCCCGATCGCATGCCCCAATTTCGGCGTCAGGAGCTACTCTGCGCCCGAACGCATGCCCCGATTTCAGCGCGGGACCTACTCTGCGCCCGATCGCATGCCCCGATTTCGGCGTCGGGAGCTACTCTGCGCCCGATCGCATGCCCCGCTTTCAGCGCGGGACCTACTCTGCGCCCGATCGCATGCCCCGATTTCGGCGTCGGGAGCTACTCTGCGCCCGAACGCATGCCCCGATTTCGGCGTCGGGAGCTACTCTGCGCCCGAACGCATGCCCCGATTTCGGCGTCGGGAGATACTCTGCGCCCGAACGCATGCCACGACTTAGGCGTTGGGAGCTACTCTGCGCCCGATCGCATGCCCCGATTTCGGCGTCGGGAGCTACTCTGCACCCGATCGCATGCCGCGATTTCAGCGCGGGAGCTACTCTGCGCCCGATCGCATGCCCCGATTTCAGCGTCCGGAGCTACTCTGCGCCCGATCGCATGCCCCGATTTCAGCGTCGGGAGCTACTCTGTGCCCGATCGCATGCCCCGATTTCGGCGTCGGGAGCTACTCTGCGCCCGATCGCATGCCCCGATTTCAGCGCGGGAGCTATGCCCCGATTTCGGCGTTAGGAGCTACTCTGCGTCCGATCGCAGGCCCCGATTTCGGCGTCGGGAGCTACTCTGCGCCCGATCGCATGCCCCGATTTCAGCGTCGGGAGCTACTCTGCGCCCGATCGCATGCCCCGATTTCGGTGTCGGGAGCTACTCTGCGCCCGATCGCATGCCCCGATTTCAGCGTCGGGAGCAACTCTGCGCCCGATCGCATGCCCCGATTTCGGTGTCGGGAGCTACTCTGCGCCCGAACGCATGCCGCGACTTCGGCGTCGGGAGCTACTCTGCGCCCGATCGCATGCCGCGATTTCGGCGTCGGGAGCTACTCTGCGCCCGATCGCATGCCCCGATTTCAGCGTCGGGAGCTACTCTGCGCCCGATCGCATGCCCCGATTTCAGCGTCGGGAGCTACTCTGCGCCCGATCGGATGCCCCGATTACAGCGTTGGGAGCTACTCTGCGCCCGATCGCATTCCCCGATTTCGGTGTCGGGAGCTACTCTGCGCCCGATCGCATGCCCCGATTTCAGCGTCGGGAGCTACTCTGCGCCCGAACGCATGCCCCGATTTCAGCGTCGGGACCTACTCTGCGCCCGAACGCATGCCCCGACTTCAGCGTCGGGAGCTACTCTGCGCCCGAACGCATGCCCCGATTTCAGCATCGGGAGCTACTCTGCGTCCGAACGCATGCCCCGACTTCAGCGTCGGGAGCTACTCTGCGCCCGATCGCATGCCGCGACTTCGGCGTCGGGAGCTACTCTGCGCCCGATCGCATGCCCCGATTTCAGCGTCGGGAGCTACTCTGCGCCCGATCGGATGCCCCGATTTCAGCGTTGGGAGCTACTCTGCGCCCGATCGCATGCCCCAATTTCGGCGTCAGGAGCTACTCTGCGCCCGAACGCATGCCCCGATTTCAGCGCGGGACCTACTCTGCGCCCGATCGCATGCCCCGATTTCGGTGTCGGGAGGTACTCTGCGCCCGATCGCATGCCCCGATTTCGGCGTCGGGAGCTACTCTGCGCCCGATCGCATGCCCCGATTTCAGCGCGGGACCTACTCTGCGCCCGATCGCATGCCCCGATTTCGGCGTCGGGAGCTACTCTGCGCCCGATCGCATGCCCCGATTTCAGCGCGGGACCTACTCTGCGCCCGATCGCATGTCCCGATTTCGGCGTTGGGAGCTACTGTGCGCCCGATCGCATGCCCCGATTTCAGCGCGGGACCTACTCTGCGCCCGATCGCATGCCCCGATTTCGGCGTTGGGAGCTACTCTGCCCCGATCGCATGCCCCGATTTCAGCGCGGGACCTACTCTGCGCCCGATCGCATGCCCCGATTTCGGCGTCGGGAGCTACTCTGCGCCCGATCGCATGCCCCGATTTCGGCGTCGGGAGCGACTCTGCGCCCGATCGGATGCCCCGATTTCAGCGTTGGGAGCTACTCTGCGCCCGATCGCATGCCCCAATTTCGGCGTCAGGAGCTACTCTGCGCCCGAACGCATGCCCCGATTTCAGCGCGGGACCTACTCTGCGCCCGATCGCATGCCCCGATTTCGGCGTCGGGAGCTACTCTGCGCCCGATCGGATGCCCCGATTTCAGCGTTGGGAGCTACTCTGCGCCCGATCGCATGCCCCAATTTCGGCGTCAGGAGCTACTCTGCGCCCGAACGCATGCCCCGATTTCAGCGCGGGACCTACTCTGCGCCCGATCGCATGCCCCGATTTCGGCGTCGGGAGCTACTCTGTTTCCGATCGCATGCCCCGCTTTCAGCGCGGGACCTACTCTGCGCCCGATCGCATGCCCCGATTTCAGCGCGGGACCTACTCTGCGCCCGATCGCATGCCCCGATTTCGGCGTCAGGAGCTACTCTGCGCCCGATCGCATGCCCCGATTTCGGCGTCGGGAGCTACTCTGCGCCCGATCGCATGCCCCGATTTCAGCGTCGGGAGCTACTCTGCGCCCGATCGCTTGCCCCGATTTCGGCGTCGGGAGCTACTCTGCGCCCGATCGCATGCCCCGATTTCGGCGTCGTGAGCTCCTGTGCGCCCGATCGCATGCCCCGATTTCAGCGCGGGACCTACTCTGCGCCCGATCGCATGCCCCGATTTCGGCGTCGTGAGCTACTCTGCGTCCGATTGCATGCCCCGATTTCGGCGTCGTGAGCTACTCTGCGTCCGATTGCATGCCCCGATTTCGGCGTCGTGAGCTACTGTGCGCCCGATCGCATGCCCCGATTTCGGCGCGGGACCTACTCTGCGCCCGATCGCATGCCCCGATTTCGGCGTCGGGAGCTACTCTGCGTCCGATTGCATGCCCCGATTTCGGCGTCGTGAGCTACTGTGCGCCCGATCGCATGCCCCGATTTCAGCGCGGGACCTACTCTGCGCCCGATCGCATGCCCCGATTTCGGCGTCGTGAGCTACTCTGCGCCCGAACACATGCCCCGATTTCGGCGTCAGGAGCTACTGTGCGCCCGATCGCATGCCCCGATTTCAGCGCGTGAGCTACTGTGCGACCGATCGCATGCCCCGATTTCAGCGCGGGAGCTACTCTGCGCCCGAACGCATGCCCCGATTTCGGCGTCAGGAGCTACTGTGCGCCCGATCGCATGCCCCGATTTCAGCGCGTGAGCTACTGTGCGCCCGATCGCATGCCGCGATTTCAGCGCGGGAGCGACTCTGCGCCCGATCGCATGCTCCGATTTCGGTGTCGGGAGGTACTCTGCGCCCGATCGCATGCCCCGATTTCAGCGTCGGGAGCTACTCTGCGCCCGATCGCATGCCCCGATTTCGGCGTCAGGAGCTACTCTGCGCCCGATCGCATGCCCCGATTTCAGCATCGGGAGCTACTCTGCGCCCGATCGCATGCCCCGATTTCGGCGTCAGGAGCTACTCTGCGCCCGATCGCATGCCCCGATTTCGGCGTCAAGAGCTACTCTGCGCCCGATCGCATGCCCCGATTTCAGCGTCGGGAGCTACTCTGCGCCCGATCGCATGCCGCGACTTCGGCGTCGGGAGCTACTCTGCGCCCGATCGCATGCCCCGATTTCGGCGTCGGGAGCTACTCTGCGCCCGATCGCATGCCCCGATTTCAGCGCGGGACCTACTCTGCGCCCGATCGCATGTCCCGATTTCGGCGTTGGGAGCTACTGTGCGCCCGATCGCATGCCCCGATTTCAGCGCGGGACCTACTCTGCGCCCGATCGCATGCCCCGATTTCGGCGTTGGGAGCTACTCTGCCCCGATCGCATGCCCCGATTTCAGCGCGGGACCTACTCTGCGCCCGATCGCATGCCCCGATTTCGGCGTCGGGAGCTACTCTGCGCCCGATCGCATGCCCCGATTTCGGCGTCGGGAGCGACTCTGCGCCCGATCGGATGCCCCGATTTCAGCGTTGGGAGCTACTCTGCGCCCGATCGCATGCCCCAATTTCGGCGTCAGGAGCTACTCTGCGCCCGAACGCATGCCCCGATTTCAGCGCGGGACCTACTCTGCGCCCGATCGCATGCCCCGATTTCGGCGTCGGGATCTACTCTGCGCCCGATCGGATGCCCCGATTTCAGCGTTGGGAGCTACTCTGCGCCCGATCGCATGCCCCAATTTCGGCGTCAGGAGCTACTCTGCGCCCGAACGCATGCCCCGATTTCAGCGCGGGACCTACTCTGCGCCTGATCGCATGCCCCGATTTCGGCGTCGGGAGCTACTCTGCGCCCGATCGCATGCCCCGCTTTCAGCGCGGGACCTACTCTGCGCCCGATCGCATGCCCCGATTTCAGCGCGGGACCTACTCTGCGCCCGATCGCATGCCCCGATTTCGGCGTCAGGAGCTACTCTGCGCCCGATCGCATGCCCCGATTTCGGCGTCGGGAGCTACTCTGCGCCCGATCGCATGCCCCGATTTCAGCGTCGGGAGCTACTCTGCGCCCGATCGCTTGCCCCGATTTCGGCGTCGGGAGCTACTCTGCGCCCGATCGCATGCCCCGATTTCGGCGTCGTGAGCTCCTGTGCGCCCGATCGCATGCCCCGATTTCAGCGCGGGACCTACTCTGCGCCCGATCGCATGCCCCGATTTCGGCGTCGTGAGCTACTCTGCGTCCGATTGCATGCCCCGATTTCGGCGTCGTGAGCTACTCTGCGTCCGATTGCATGCCCCGATTTCGGCGTCGTGAGCTACTGTGCGCCCGATCGCATGCCCCGATTTCGGCGCGGGACCTACTCTGCGCCTGATCGCATGCCCCGATTTCGGCGTCGGGAGCTACTCTGCGTCCGATTGCATGCCCCGATTTCGGCGTCGTGAGCTACTGTGCGCCCGATCGCATGCCCCGATTTCAGCGCGGGACCTACTCTGCGCCCGATCGCATGCCCCGATTTCGGCGTCGTGAGCTACTCTGCGCCCGAACACATGCCCCGATTTCGGCGTCAGGAGCTACTGTGCGCCCGATCGCATGCCCCGATTTCAGCGCGTGAGCTACTGTGCGACCGATCGCATGCCCCGATTTCAGCGCGGGAGCTACTCTGCGCCCGAACGCATGCCCCGATTTCGGCGTCAGGAGCTACTGTGCGCCCGATCGCATGCCCCGATTTCAGCGCGTGAGCTACTGTGCGCCCGATCGCATGCCGCGATTTCAGCGCGGGAGCGACTCTGCGCCCGATCGCATGCTCCGATTTCGGTGTCGGGAGGTACTCTGCGCCCGATCGCATGCCCCGATTTCAGCGTCGGGAGCTACTCTGCGCCCGATCGCATGCCCCGATTTCGGCGTCAGGAGCTACTCTGCGCCCGATCGCATGCCCCGATTTCAGCATCGGGAGCTACTCTGCGCCCGATCGCATGCCCCGATTTCGGCGTCAGGAGCTACTCTGCGCCCGATCGCATGCCCCGATTTCGGCGTCAAGAGCTACTCTGCGCCCGATCGCATGCCCCGATTTCAGCGTCGGGAGCTACTCTGCGCCCGATCGCATGCCGCGACTTCGGCGTCGGGAGCTACTCTGCGCCCGATCGCATGCCCCGATTTCGGCGTCGGGAGCTACTCTGCGCCCGATCGCATGCCCCGATTTCGGCGTCGGGAGCTACTCTGCGCCCGATCGCATGCCCCGATTTCGGCGTTGGGAGCTACTCTGCGCCCGATCGCATGCCCCGATTTCGGCGTCGGGAGCTACTCTGCGCCCGATCGCATGCCCCGATTTCGGCGTCGGGAGCTACTCTGCGCCCGATCTCATGCCCCGATTTCGGCGTCGGGAGCTACTCTGCGTCCGATCGCATGCCCCGATTTCGACGTCGGGAGCTACTCTGCGCCCGATCGCATGCCCCGATTTCGGCGTCGGGAGCTACTCTGCGCCCGATCGCATGCCCCGATTTCAGCGTCGGGAGCTACTCTGCGCCCGATCGCATGCCCCGATTTCGGCGTCGGGAGCTATTCTGCGCCCGATCGCATGCCCCGATTTCGGCGTCTGCCAATGGAGAATCCTTCTCTCTGTCTATGTAAGTCAGGTAAGTTGTGGCAATTTATTGGTCTGAGAGCTAGGATTGAAACTTATGGGAGTCTGTTTGAAGAGATAGGCATTTGACTGTCAGTGCGAGCAGGCTATTTAACACTGGTCGCCTCATTTCAATGTACCTCAGGTGGAGGCGCAATTAATCCTGCAGAAATGCGGAAGCCTATCTATCCAAGTACTGTTAAGTCCTAGTTTCTTTGCTGGCGTGTTATAAACAGTACTGACACATGCAACCCCCTCAAGGGGCTTTCATTGCAGTTGTCTGTTTCAACATTTACAACAGAAAAGTCTCATAAATGATAATTAAAAGATCTTAATGCTGTTAACCAGTTGCGCTCTTAAGAGCAGTACATCCACTTATCATCCACAATGTCGTATAACTCCACTTTAAGACCCTAATTCAGGCTAGCGTGTATTCTGGGTAAACAAGGGTCCTTTGGATATGGAACAAATCATTAAATTTCCTCGACAGCCAAGAGTTGGTGATAAATACAAGAAGCATTCCTGCTGAGATCTGACTTTCAGTACAAAGGTTTCTCGAGAGGAATACAATTTGAGAAGAATAATGGAGCCATTCATTCCTTGCCAGGCTGGGTTGCTAGCTTTCTGCATTTCTCAATAAATGTCACCGATACGATTCAGAACATGGGCCTGGTAGTTACTTTTTCAAAAGTAATTTGAATATTCATTAAGAACAGATTAACGCTGCACTATTTAAAGGCAGAGGTTATGCTTTTTATTTTCGTCTCAACCTCGTGAGGGTTGGAGATCAGAGAAAAACTGGTTCAAGGGCGGCTCGGCGGCACAGTGGTTAGCACTGCTGCCTCACAGCGCCAGGGACACAGCATCAGGGACAGCCTTGGGTGACTGTCTGTGTGGAGTTTGCACTTTCTCCCCGTGCCTGCGTGGGTTACCTCTGGGTGATCCGGTTTCCTCCCACAGTCCAAGGTGTGCAGGTTAGGTGGATTGGCCATGCTAAATTGTCCCTTAGTGTCCAGGGATGTGCAGGTTAGGTGGATTGGCCATGCTAAATTGCCCCTTAGTGTCCAGGGATGTGCAGGTTAGGTGGATTGGCCATGCTAAATTGCCCCTTAGTGTCCAGGGATGTGCAGGTTAGGTGGATTGGCCATGCTAAATTGCCCCTTGGTGTCCAGGGATGTGCAGGTTAGGTGGATTGGCCGTGCTAAATTGTCCCTTAGTGTCCAGGGATGTGCAGGCTAGGTGGGTTGGCCATGCTAAATTGTCCCTTAGTGTCCAGGGATGAGCAGGTTAGGTGGATTGGCCATGCTAAATTGTCCCTTTTTGTCCAGGAATGTGCAGGCTAGGTGGATTGGCCATGCTAAATTGTCCCTTAGTGTCCAGAGTAGTGCAGGTTAGGTGGATTGATCATGCTAAATTGCCCCTTAGTGTCCAGAGTGGTGCAGGTTAGTGGGTTGGCCATGCTAAATTGTCCCTTAGTGTCCAGGGATGAGCAGGTTAGGTGGATTGGCCATGCTAAATTGTCCCTTAGTGTCCAGGAATGTGCAGGCTAGGTGGATTGGCCATGCTAAATTGTCCCTTAGTGTCCAGAGTAGTGCAGGTTAGGTGGATTGATCATGCTAAATTGCCCCTTAGTGTCCAGAGTGGTGCAGGTTAGTGGATTGGCCATGCTAAATTGTCCCTTAGTGGCCAGGGATGTGCAGGTTAGGTGGCTAGGCCATGCTGAATTGCCCCTTAGTGTCCAGGGGTGTGCAGGTTAGGTGGATTGGCCACGCTAAATTGCCCCTTGGTGTCCAAGGATGTGCAGGTTAGGTGGATTGGCCATGCTAAATTGCCTCTTGGTGTCCAGGGATGTGTAGGTTAGATGGATTGGCCATGCTAAATTGCCCCTTAGTGCCCAGGGATGTGCAGGTTAGGTGGATTGACCATGCTAAATTGCCCCTTGCTGTCCAGGGATGTGCAGGTTAGGTGGATTGGCCATGCTAAATTGCCCCTTGGTGTCCAGGGATGTGCAGGTTAGGTGGATTGGCCATGCTAAATTGTCCTTTAGTGTCCAGGGATGTGCAGGTTAGGTGGAGTGGCCATGCTAAATTGTCCCTTAGTGTCCAGGGATATGCAGGTTAGGTGGATTGGCCATGCTAAATTGCCCCTTTGTGTCCAGAGAAGTGCAGGTTAGGTGGATTGGCCATTCTAAATTGCCCCTTAGTGTCCACGGATGTGCAGGTTAGGTGGACTGGCCATGCTGAATTGTCCCTTAGTGTCCAGGGATGTGCAGGTTAGGTGGATTGGCCATGCTAAATTGCCCCTTGCTGTCAGGGATGTGCAGGTTAGGTGGAGTGGCCATGCTAAATTGTCCCTTAGTGTCCAGGGATGTGCAGGTTAGGTGGATTGGCCATGCTAAATTGCCCCTTAGTGTCCAGAGTAGTGCAGGTTAGGTGGATTGGCCATGCTAAATTGCCCCTTAGTGTCCAGAGTAGTGCAGGTTAGGTGGATTGGCCATGCTAAATTGCCCCTTGCTGTCCAGGGATGTGCAGGTTAGGTGGATTGGCCATCCTAAATTGCCCCTTAGTGTCCAGGGATGTGCAGGTTAGGTGGATTGGCCATGCTAAATTGTCGCTTAGTGCCCAGAATAATGCAGGTTAGGTGGATTGGCCATGCTAAATTGTCCTTTAGTGTCCAGAGTAGTGCAGGTTAGGTGGATTGGCCATGCTAAGTTGTCCCTTAGTGTCCAGGGATGTGCAGGTTAGGTGGATTGGCCATGCTAAACTGCCCCTTAGTGTCCAGGGATGTGCAGGTTAGGTGGATTGGCCATGCTAAATTGTCCCTTAGTGTCCAGGGATGTGCAGGTTAGGTGGATTGGCCATGCTAAATTGTCCCTTAGTGCCCAGGGATGTGCAGGTTAGGTGGATTGGCCATGCTAAATTGCCCCTTGGTGTCCAGAGTAGTGCAGGTTAGGTGGATTGGCCATGCTAAATTGCCCCTTGCTGTCCAGGGATGTGCAGGTTAGGTGGATTGGCCATCCTAAATTGCCCCTTAGTGTCCAGGGATGTGCAGGTTAGGTGGATTGGCCATCCTAAATTTCCCCTAAGCGTCCAGGGATGTGCAGGTTAGGTGGATTGGCCATGCTAAATTGTCGCTTAGTGCCCAGAATAATGCAGGTTAGGTGGATTGGCCATGCTAAATTGTCCTTTAGTGTCCAGAGTAGTGCAGGTTAGGTGGATTGGCCATGCTAAGTTGTTCCTTAGTGTCCAGGGATGTGCAGGTTAGGTGGATTGGCCATGCTAAACTGACCCTTAGTGTCCAGGGATGTGCAGGCGAGGTTACAGGGGTGGGCAGGGAGTTAACCTAGGTAAGGGTGCTCTTTCGGGAGGTCGGTGCCGACTTCATGGGCCAAATGGCCTACTTCTGTGCTGTACGGGTGCTGTGATTCTATGACAATGAGAGAGAGTATTAAATGAATTGGGATGTAGAAAGGCTGTTAGAGTGCAGCCAGTAACAAGGAGAAACATTTTTACCCAGAGAGTGGTGAGAATGTGGAACTTGCTGTCAGAGGGAGTTTTTACGGCCAGAAGCATTAATGCGTTGAAGGGGAAGCTAGAAAAGTGCACATGAGAGAAAGGAATAGGAGGTTATGCCCATAGGATGAGAGGAAGTGAGTAGGGTGAGGCTCCAGTGGAACATAAGCACCCGCATAGACCTGTTGGACTGAATAATCTAAGTATGTGTTTTGAGTTCTATGTCATTCAATGGTCTGCAAGCACTGTGAGAAGGCATGAATGGGGACTTCACCATATAGTTGTGTCTTTTCCAGATTCCACTGCATTTATCAAGATAAATTATAATGACTTCACATTACCTCATGCTATTCAAATGACATTTAAAACAAAATAAACAAAGTGATATGACCATTGAAAAAACCAATGGGGAGCAATGTGAACTGAAGCAGAGACGTTGTATACTGTCTGAACACTTAGCCTGCAAATTACAGTGAAAAGATTTCATATGTCATTAAATTAAAATGTAAATTGCGAATGAAAGGCCAGTTATTTCTAAAACTATACCCCTGCTTATGCAGGTGTAACTCAAGCTCAATGCAATACATTCAGACTTCTCCTTAACATGCAATGGTACAAGTCACTAAAGAGCTGCCCTCAATAGAATGCCCTGAAGTATGTTCCATTATAATCAGAGCAGGATTGAATTTTATCTGTAAAGTATTTGATGATGACTCATTTGTCTCCAATGAAACTAACAATTTCTATCGAAGCAATATCATAAAGTCATAGAGCATTATGGCTTAGAAGGAGGACATTTGGCACATCCAACCCTTTATAAGCCAGAGCTTTATAAAGGTTCAGCTGAGTTTTTGATATTCAGCCAGAGTCTGAAGTGGCTCTAACAAGAGCCAGAATCTGTTCTGTACTGTAGCTATTACTCTATGCACTGCTAATTTTAAGATAGATTGAGAGCTGTATATTTATTTTCTTGTTATTTAATGGGAATTGTATGGTAGTGTTAAGCGGTAATTATAAGCTGTTCTTTTCAATGCAATGTTAAAAAGTTTAATATTGTATTTATAATAAAGTGTTGTTTTAGAAATACCAAATCCCTATTTGTTTCATGCAATCACTCCTAGAGCAAATCATTCTTTTCCATTCTGAACTGTGGGGCTTGCAATGATCGGTAACACTTCCAAAATATCGGAGCAAAGATCAATTGAATCTCATATGGAACCAGCACACCCATGCACTGTTTTATGTACCGTAGTCTACCCACAGGGGCTGTTTAGCACAGGGCTAAATCGCTGGCTTTGAAAGCAGACCAAGGCAGGCCAGCAGCACGGTTCAATTCCCGTAACAGCCTCCCCGAACAGGCGCCGGAATGTGGCGACTAGGGGCTTTTCACAGTAACTTCATTGAAGCCTACTTGTGGCAATAAGCGATTTTCATTCATTCATTCATAAACAAGTTGGTTAAATTTTCTCTGTGCACTGTTTCTGGTGCCTGCATCTAAATCAGGTACCTGCACTACCTGGCAGGGACGTCCTGCGGCACAGTATGGTAGTGAAGTTGTATTGTGTTTGGATATCAGGATTATAGGATATGGAGCAAGGGAAAGTAAGTGGGGTTAGGTTACAGATTAGCCATGGGACGGGATCCTCTCGTCTGTCAGCCGCGAGTTTCCCGGCAGCGCATCTTTCACTGGTGGCGGGTTCTCTACTCCCGCCACTTGTCAATGGGATTTCCCATTGAAGCCATCACTGGGAAACCCGTGGGCGGGGTCGCACTGCCAGTGGGAAAAGAGAATCGCAACGGTCAGAATTCCGGCCACGATCTAATTGACTGGAAGCACAGGCTCGAAGAACTGAATGACCTGTCCCTACATGCTGTTTCTTTTCTCTACATTTAGAAAATGTGTATTCATTCACTGTGCTATTACCCACAATTAGTTTTAAAATAATGCTTAATTGTTTTTTCTTCCAGGTTGCTCTCTTTTCTCGTCAACTGGAGCTCAGTTAGTAGCACTCTTGCCTCTGAATCTGAAGGTTGCGGGTTCAAGATCCACTCCGGCACTTGAACACCCAAATAAAGCGCAGTACTGAGGGAGAGGTGCATTATCAGAGGTGCTACGTTTTCGATGAGACGGTAAGACAAAAGCTCTGTTTGCCTATTCAGTAGATGTAAAGGAACCCTATTTCGAAGAAGAGCAAGTGATCCCCAGTGTCCTGGCCAAAATTCATTCCTTTTTTTAATAAACATTTTATTGAGGTATGATGGTTTTATAACAACAACAGAATAAACAATGTACATGAAAATATAAACATAGTGCAAAAGCCGTCTTCCTCCCTTACAGATCCCATCTTTACTAACCCCCTACTCTAAACTAGACTAAACCCCGCCCCGCCCCCCCCAACCCCGCCCCCCCTTCTGCTGATGGTTAATTTTCCCCAAGGAAGTCAACGAACGGCTGCCACCTCCGGACGAATCCTAACGTTGACCCTCTCAAGGTGAACTTGATTTTCTCCAGACAGAAAAAGCTAGCCATGTCAGTTACCAGGGGCGTCTGGGGGGTTGGAGAATGGCCGTTGGCCGCCGTGAATCCCGCCCCTGCCGGTTGCCGAAGTCTCCGAAGGGAGAAAAGTCGGCGGGGCGTTAATGTCGCCGCTGCCGTCGGAGAATGGCACGGGTCTGCGCAAGGCAGCCGATTTTCGGCCTGCCAATATTCTCCCTTCTGGATGGGCCGAAGTCCCGTCGACGTGATGACCGTTCACGTCGACGTAAATTAAACCTCCTTTTCATCGGCGTGACCCTGTGCTCCAGGGTCACGCCGACCAGCGTGGAGGTGAGTGACGGCCTGGGGGGTTGGCTCGGGGCAGGCGATGGCGTGGCCGCAGTCTGAATGTGTGAGGAGAGGTGTGTCTCGGGTCGTGTGTGTGCGTGTGCGGCGGGGGGGGGGGGGTTGGTTAGAGTGGGCTGGGCTCCGGGGGAGTGCCGGGAGGGGGGTCCGTGCGCCGGGGAGGGGGATGGGGGGTCCGTGCCGGGGAGGAGGTTGGGGTCCGTGCCGGGGAGGAGGTTGGGGGGGGGTCCGTGCTGGGGAGGGGGATGGGGGGGGGTCCGTGCCGGGGTGGAGGTTGGGGGGGGGGTCCTTGGTTGGGAGGGGGATTGGGGGTCCGTGCCGGGGAGGAGGTTGGGGTCCGTGCCGGGGAGGAGGTTGGGGGGGTTCCGTGCCGGGGAGGGGGATGGGGGGGGTCCATGCCGGGGTGGAGGTCCGTGCCGGGGAGGGGGATGGGGTGTCCGTGCCGGGGAGGAGTTTGGGGTCCGTGCCGGGGAGGAGGTTGGGGGGGGGGGGTCCGTGCCGGGGAGGAGGCTGGAGGGGGGGGGGGGTCCGTGCCGGGGAGGGGGATGCGAGGGCAAGTGAGTTGGTCCACCTGGCCAGGTGCCAGCCTCCAACAGTTGGACCCACGCGGTCCATGCCACCTGGCTGGGGGGAGGAGGGGATATGGGCAATGATGACATGTCGTCGTTCCCCTCCCCCCCCACCAGGCCGTCATGTTTTCCGATCATCCAGCGATGTTGGCCGCCGTGGCGGCAGCCGCTAATGTCTATGTTGCCCTGGATGAGGAGGAGGAGGAGCGTGCCAGAGAGGCGGCGCAGTCTGGCACAGAGGGACAGACGGCAGCCGCCCAGGCTGGAGGGACACCTGACCGACAGGACGAGGAGGGCGAGGAGGACGTCGCAGCCCCACGGCAACAGAGGCACCCGAGGGCGCCCCGTGTGTACCGGCCCCGGCAGTCATACCAGGACCTCACGGACCGGGAATGCAGCAGGAGACTCCGGATGAGGCGGGAAACCGTGGCACACATCTGCCACCTGCTGGCACACCTGTCACCGCGTGGCACTGGCGGGGGACACCCTCTCCCCGTGTCCGTCAAGGTTACGGTGGCCCTGAACTTTTATGCAACGGGGTCATTCCAGGCACCGAGTGGGGACCTGTCCGGCATATCGCAGACATCGGTGCATCGGTGCATCCGGGCAGTGACAGATGCCCTTTATGCCATGGCGCACCGCTACATCCGCTTCCCCGTGGACCGGGCCAGCCAAGATGCCCGGGCCGTGGGCTTCTCTGCCGTGGCCGTGTTCCCCATGGTCCAGGGCACGATCGATGGGATGCACGTCGCCGTGCGGCCACCTGCAGATAACAGGGCCGTGTTCACCAATAGGAAGGGGGCCTATTTGATGAACATACAGGTGGTCTGCGACCACCGCATGATGATCCTGCACGTCTGCGCCCGTTACCCAGGCAGTGTACACGACTCATACGTGTTGTCGTGGTCATCCATCCCCGGCATGTACGAGGGACGCCATCCCCGGCTGAGGGGCTGGTTGCTGGGCGACAGGGGCTACCCATTGCGATCGTGGCTGATGACGCCTATACGGAGGCCATGCAATGAGGCGGAGAACCACTACAATGATGCCCATGCAGCGACAAGGGGAGTGATAGAGAGGTGCTTTGGCGTGCTGAAGATGCGTTTCAGTTGCCTGGACCTCTCTGGGGGCGCCCTCCAGTATTGGTCAGATAGGGTCGGCCGCATCATTGTGGTGTGCTGCGTCCTGCACAATATAGCCCAACAGAGGGGCGATGTGCCGCAGGCAGAGGAGGGCGGAGTGGAGGAGCAGCAGGAAGAGGCGCAGTCCTCCCCAGATGAGGGGGATGGGGGTAATGGTCAGGGCAGACGGGGTAGACACAGGCGGGTGGCTGTCCACCGTTACCGGCTGGCCCAGCGGGCACGGGACAGACTGATAGCCGCCCGCTTCACTGACTAGATGGGCGAGGAAATCGGGTAGTATGGCCACAGACCGCACACTATGGCAACAGCCGACCACCCACACCCCCCACCCATCCACCCACCCAGCACCCTCACCCCCCTCCCCAACCCCACCCACCCCACCCGCATGCACACCACCCCACCTCCCCATTGCCGATCCACCTGCGGCACAACGGGCCGGGCTCACACAGTTGCGGGTGGACGCGTGTCTATTGCAGGCCATGGAGGATGATGACAACCCGCCCTACGGTGAGCTCCTGGCTCCACATCGTTGGACTATGTCTGACCCATGGCCACAGTACCACCATCCACCCGGACCATCCCTGCATGCGGCTGTGACACTGCAGCGCACGGTCCCGTCCTCTGCCCGGGGGATGTTGATGGCGGCCCAGGGGGAAGGGGGCAGACTCACCTGGGGCTGAGGTAAGACCACCCCTCACACACACACTTGCGCTCAACGTACATGACACCCCCGCACGCTTTGGACAGAGCACAAAGGCAGCTTCTGTAGGTGTAACATTGACTTTAATAACCAAAGGAGTTCATGCACGTGCCCTAACCCCTAAAACTCATCTGTGCCCTGCACCCGTGCCAACTTACTCAGTGTCTAATTGTTTGGCCTTACGGGCCCTTTGACTAAGTCTACGTGGTTCCCCAGACGGTACAGCAGAACTGGAGGTGGACTCCTGTGATTCCTGCCCTCTGATACTGGATCCCTTTGGCGGCCGTTTCCTGGGGCGTTCTGGCCTAGATGGGCCAGGCTGCGGCCCGGGCGACTGGGATGGCGAGCTGCCAGCCTGTCCTGCCCGTTGCCCACCCGATGCACCTGGGACGGAAGGGGGGGAGTCCGAGGTGTCGCGGTGTACCAGGACCTCCCCTACAGGGGGAGCCGGGACGGACCACACCACCTCCTCCTCCCTCGGGGTGCCCGATGGCCCCCAGGCCTCTACATGGGTGGGGGATGCGAACGGACTGGCCATCCGACGCCCCCCCGACATCTGGCGCTGCCAGTCCTGGAGGCCCGTGCTGGTATCGACAGGGGTCTGCAGGTTTGCAGCCATGGAGCCCAGGGGGTTGGCAAACCCTGTCTGTGACAGTGCGACGCCGGCTAGCACATGGCCACTGGCGCCGATGCCCTCAGCGATGGCCTGCAGAGACTGGGCCATAGCCTGCTGAGACTGGGCCATGGCCTGCTGAGACTGGGCCATGGCGTTGAGCGCCTCTGCCATCTGGCGCTGGCACTGGCTCATGGCCTCCTGTGAGAGGGCAGCCATGTCCTGGGCCACAGACGCCGCCTGCACGGAAAGCTCCAGGCCTCGCAAACCGTTCCCCATGTCTGACACCGTCGCACCCATTGCCTCCACCGCGGACGCCACGCGTGCGGTGTCAGCCTGGGTGGCACGCATGACCAGCACCACTCCCAGCTCCTGGACGCGGGTGGACTCCTCCACCTGCGACTGCAGCCGCCGCAAGCCACCCGTCACCCTCTTCGCTCGTCTCCGGGTCAGTGGTTGCATCGGATCTATGTGTGGGTGTGGTAACTCCAGGAACCCGGGATCCATCTGGGCGGCAGATGTTCGCTTGGGCTGGGCTGCCCTCCGACCGCCCGGCCCCTCTGCTGCTCCTACCTCCACCTGCTGTACCGGGACGGCTGTGTTGTGCGCACCAGTGAGTGTACCAGACGCCTCATCACTAAAGTGCCCAACCGAGGTGAGTGTTTCTGTGATGGTGGAGGGTGTTGGTGACAGCAGTGGCGTTGTGTCGTGCTCTTCGTCCCACTCTGAGTCCATGGCACTTTGGGGTGGGAGTTCGTCTCCACCCATCCACTCGGAGTCACTGTCCGGTATTTCGACTTCCTGGGTAGTGCTGTCCCGGGTAGGGGTGGCCTGGGCCGTGCTGTCCCGGGTAGTGGTGTCCCGGGTAGTGGTGTCCCGGGTAGTGCTGTCCCGGGTAGTGCTGTCCCGGGTAGTGGTGTCCTGGGTAGTGGTGTCCCGGGTAGTGGTGTCCCGGGTAGTGGTGTCCCGGGTAGGGGTGTCCTGGGTAGTGGTGTCCTGGGTAGTGGTGTCCTGGGTAGTGGTGTCCTGGCTCGGATGTGACGGGGGCCTGTGGCTGCCCCCCTCGCCGCTGGGTGGTCGCTCCCGCACGTGAAGGGGGTGTCGTCTCCCTGTTGCTCCAGGTCTCTCCGTCCCCCGTGGTGTGCCAGGGGCATCCTGCGGGCGTCGCATGCTGGAGGGTCCGGGTCTCTCCGTCTCCCGTGGTCTCCGAGGGGCATCCTGCGGGCGGTCTGCATCTGCGGGGATGGGTGCCTGGACGTTTGGTCCTGCGATACACAATGAAGCATGCATGGTTAGACATCAGGCAGTGATCAGGTGATATGGGGGAGGGGGATATAGGGACGGGCTGTCGGTGGCTCACTTGCTCGTGGGGCCCCGACCTCTGCATCAGCAACTTCCCGGTCGTCAGGTCCGCGAGCCAGTTCCAGGGCCCTTTCCTCGTGGTCGGTCAGTGGCCTCTCATCAGCGGGGCCTCCTCCAGTGCTCACATGCTCCCTATTGTTGTGTGCGCGCTTCTCCTGTCGGGGGGGGGTGGCGGGGTAAAAGGCAACACTGTTAGGCAGGTATATGAATGCACGCCATCGGTTGCACGTGCATTGCAGAGGTTAAGGTTAGGGCTGGATTCACTTGGGGATATGGAGGAGGGGGGATATGGGGGAGGGGGGATATGGGGGAGGGGGGATATGGGGGAGGGGGATATGGGGGAGGGGGGATATGGGGGAGGGGGGATATGGGGGAGGGGGGATATGGGGAGGCTCACCCTGCCTGCTCTGACGAGGTCGTTCACCTTCTTGTGGCACTGGGTGCCTGTCCGTGGTGTCAGGGCCGCAGCGGTGACGGTCTCTGCCACTTCCCTCCACAGACGCCGTCTGTGGCGTGGGGCAACTCTGCGGCCGTGCCCGGGATACAGGGCGTCCCTCCTCTGCTCCACCGCGTCCAGGAGCGCCTCCACATCCCGTGACTGGAACCTCGGGGCTGAGCGGCGGCCAGCCATCCAGTCGGGTGTTGCAGTCGGGTGTTCCGGTCGGGTGGGGGGGGAGCAGCGCGGCCTTATGAGCCGTCACGCCGTGCGGCGCGTATGACGCTGCACGGCGTGAACCATTGCGCAAGCGCGGATCCCGTTACGTCGCTGCTAGCCCATTTCGGGCCGGAGACTTTCAACCCATTTTTCCGACGTGACGCAAGTCGGATTTGCGCCGTTTTTTGCGCCGATAACGGAGAATTTCGCCCCCAGGTCTCCGACTTTGGGGGCTTTGAGTCCCTCCAAGCTAATAGTATCCGTCTCCGGGCTACCAGGGAAGCAAAGGCGAGAACGTCTGCCTCTTTCTCCTCCTGGATTCCCGAGTCTTCCGACACCCTGAAAATCGCCACCTCTGGACTCAGCACCACCCTTGTTTTCAACAACTTGGACATTACGTCCACAAACCTCTGCCAGAATCCCTTAAGCTTCGAGCATGCCAGGAACATATGGACATGGTTCGCTGGTCCTCCCGCACACCTTGCACACCTATCTTGTACCCCAAAGAACCTGCTCATCCGGGCCACTGTCATGTGAGCCTGGTGAACGACCTTGAACTGTATCAGGCTGAGCCTGGCATATGATGTGGATGCGTTGACTCTGCTCAACGCGTCCGCCCAGAGACCATCCTCTATCTCTCCACCCAGCTCCTCTTCCCATTTGTGTTTCAGCTCCTCGGTCTGCGTCTCCTCTGACCCCATGAGTTCCTTGTAAATGTCAGGAAACCCTCCCTTCTCCCACCCACATTCTGGAAACTACCCTGTCCTGTATCCCACTTGGCGGTAGGAGCGGGAATGTTGAGACCTGCCTGTGTAGGAAGTCCCGCACCTGCAGGTACCTAAACTAATTTCCTCTCGTCAATCCACATTTCTCCTCCAGCTCCCTCAGGCTAGAAAAGCTCTCCTCCATAAACATATCTCCCATCCTCTCAATTTCTGCTCTCTGCCATCTCCGGAACCCTCCATCCAGCCTTCTCGGGGCAAACCGGTGATTATTACAGGTTGGAGACCAGACTGATGCTCCCTCCGCTCCCACATGTCTCCTCCATTGCCCCCAGACTCTCAGGGCCGCCACCACCACGGGGCTGGTGGAGTACTGTGCCGGCGGGAATGGCAGAGGCATCGTTACCAATGCCCCAAAACTAGTGCCCTTGCGTGATGCCGCCTCCACACGCTCCCATACCGACCCTCCCCCCACCACCCACTTCCTAATCATGGCTATATTTGCTGCCCAATAATAATTATTAAAGCTCGGTTGCACCAGCCCGCCCTCACCCCGGCTCCGCTCAAGCGTCCCCTTTTTTACTCGCGGGGTCTTGCCCGCCCATACAAAGCCAGTGATTATCTTATTGACCAATTTAAAGAAGGACCGTGGAATAAAGATGGGGAGACACTGAAACACAAATCTCGGGAGGACCGCCATTTTCACTGTCTGCACCCTCCCAGCTAGTGACAACGGAAACGCGTCCCACCTTCTGAAATCGCCCTCATTTGATCTACTAATCGGGCCAAATTTAACTTATGTAGCCGTTCCCATTCCCGCGCCACCTGAATGCCTAGGTACTGGAAGCTTCCCCCCACCACCCTAAACGGCAGCTCCCCCAATTGCCTCTTCTGCCCCCTTGCCTGGATCGCAAACATCTCACTTTTCCCCATATTCAGTTTATAACCCTAAAACCGGCCAAATTCCTCCAGAATCCTCATAATTTCTTCCATCCCTTCTAGTGGGTCCGAAACATATAGGAGCAGGTCGTCTGCGTATAGCGAGATTCTGTCCCCCCCCCGTCCCCCCCCCCCCCCCCCCACCCCCGGACCAGCCTCTTCCACCCCTTGAGGCTCTCAGCACAATTGCCAGCGGCTCTATGGCCAACACGAACAGCAGTGGGGAGAGGGGGCATCCCTGTCTCGTCCCCCTGTGCAGCCTCAAATAGTCCGATGTTGACCTGTTCGTCCGTACGCTCGCAACAGGAGCCTGATACAACAGCCTGCCCAGTCAATGAAGCCCCGCCCAAATCCAAACCGCCTCAGTAACTCCCGCAGATATTCCCATTCCACCCGATCAAATGCCTTCTCTGCGTCCATTGCGACCACCATCTCCACGTCCCTACCTTCTGGGGGCATCATGATGACATTTAGCAACCCAAAATTCATTCCTTAATCACGATACTGATGATGTGCTCATTATCACATTGCTGCTTTGCGGAACTTGCACTGTGCAAATTGGCTGCCACCTTTCACACATTCGTACAGTGGCTACACTTCAAAATACTTAATTGGCTGCAAAGTGCTCTGGGATACCTAGTGGTTGTGAAAGGTGCTATGTAAATGCAAGTCTTTTTTATTTTCCGGTTTGAAAAACACTGATCCAATCCAGGTCACAGTGCTAAAGGTATTGAAACCTCTTTGGTACTCCACCCAAGTGTTTATGCTTCATGTGCGAACCTGTTTGGTGAGCTGTTTGGCGATGACAGCCAAGCCTGCTCCTGTCGTCACCTGCACATCCACACGTGGCACATTTGCTAGAAAGATAGTACAGAGCCAATCACACAGCCACCTGCCTGACATCTACTCATCCAGTCATTCCTTGGGTCTGGTTTTACACCATACAGGTCAGAAGATCTCCAGGCACGATCCTTTGTGTTATAATAATAATCTTTATTGTCACAAGTAGGTTTACATTAACACTGCAATGAAGTTACTGTGAAAATCCCCGTCACCACACTCCGACGCCTGTTCGGGTACACAGAGGGAGAATTCAGAATGTCCAATCCACCTAAGAGCACATCTTTTGGGACTAATGGGAGGAAACCGGAGCACCCGGAGGAAACCCACGCAGACACGGGGAGAACGTGCAGACTCTGCACAGACAGTGACCCAAGCGGGAATCGAACCCGGGACCCTGGCACTGTGAAGCAGCAGTGCTAACCACTGTGCTACCGTGCCGCCCATAAATTAGCAGATCTCAGCCGAGGCACTAGTCAGAAAGCAAAATTGTCTCTGCCCTCTCCCTAAGAAGAGGAAAAGCCTGCCTCACGCAATCCTGTTTTCTTTTACCCTTCAACTACTATTAATTCTCTATAAAATCTGAATCCACTCAAAACCCATACATTGTCCTGATCAATGAAACAGTAAAAATCTTGCTGTCTGATATGTAATCCCTGTGTCACCTGCAGTCCTACTCTCATTACGTTTTCCAGTTTAGAAGACAATCCCTTCCAGGTTTTGTATTATTTATACCCTTGACACTCTTTGAAATACCCTGGAGGTCTTGGGGCGCAGTAAATAGCGACCAGCATCTGAGCCAGAAGCTCAGGTTCGAGCCCCACACTAAGACTTGATGGCCAAACAGGGATATCCACCTGCAACATCCTACCAATACACCAGTGGCTGGCGGTAAGAGCGGGGGTAGACCCCTGGTCAGCCATGCTTGGTGTATAAGCCTCTGGCGACAGACTAGTGACTTGTTCCAGGAAAGGTCTCACGATGGGGTCAGATGAAAGTCTGCCTTGTGAACCAGTAGGTGTGGGGAGAGATGCAATGACTCTTTAAATAAAAAAGTTAAGATCAGGAAGTGAGGTGATGGAGTTTGGTAGAAACATCCCACAACATGAAGGATACGAGAAAGGGAAACAAAATCATACATTGGGAAGCTGCGAAATGGTTTTGCTCTGCGCTACACATCATACTAATTACCTATTTATTCTTTGTGCAGAGCACAGACTGTTGTTTTTTGCTGTGCTGTTCTAATTTGTGAAACTTAGAAACTTCTCCCTCTGAGAAATAGGACAGATTCACCAGCTACATAAACATTAAGGCTTTAAACAGCACACTGGTTAGTATCCAATCAATCCTTTCGCAGTTAGGTAGGCATTGCAGGATTAGGCATATTTCTTTTTCCTTCTGTTACTTTCCCTCCAACAGGCCTCCTTTGTGAATTATAGATATTCAAAGCTTTTATCATTTTTATGACTGTAATCAGCATAATTTCCATTTCTGTGCAGGATGTGCACCATTATACATTACAGGATGCCAAACACTGTCAGGATTTTTTAAGTTGCAGCTTAGCTATTTTCTGGGTGCAATTCTTCAGCCAGATGGGCTTCAACATGTTTTACCTTCTCAGCTTACTGCTACCAGAGGGAAGGAATTTTAAGATGAAATATGTAACTGCGTTTTCAACTGTTTTTCATACTTTGCACTTGACTGAGTAACTGCATTGGAAACACAAGCATGGTGATAAAATAAACACTTGCATTTACAGAAGGCCTTATCCGATTGTCATCTAAACATGGTGGCCATCCTACTTTTGAAATGTGCCTTTTAACGGAGAAATTTGATGGATTCATAGAATCGTAAACCCATCTGAAACTTAAGTTACCTGAATTGAATCTCTAAAGCCCCACCCCAACAAGCAATGTTGCTGACATTACGACACAGACGACAATTCCAAAATACTTCATTGGCTGGAGCACTTTGGAAGGAATTTGTGAATGCTGCTATATAAATGCAAGACTTTCTTTCTTTCACACTCTTCAAGGATGGGGGAGCTTGCACCCAGGATGGCTTGGTCCAGAGGTTTCACCAAGCTGACATATGGGGGATATACTGTGAACTTTAGCACTTGTGCATAAAGACTGTTGTCGCCCCTGTCGTGTCGGTCTGAAGCTCTTTCCTGAAAAATCAATAGGGCAGCTTCTAGAATCAAAGGATTAAGGGTCATCTTCAAATAGCAGATGCCATTGCTTAGGGAAATCTGGTGGATCAAATGTCTTAAGATTAATGTTTCCCCCTTATAGAGCAAAACAAAATATGCATTTGGGCCATGGCACTGAGGGAGTCCAGGAAATGGAGGGGACTGGTCCGGGGGGGGGGAGAGGAACACCGGGTGTCGTTGTATGCCGATGACCTGTTGTTGTATGTGGCGGATCCAGTGGAGGGGATGGCGGAGGTCATGCAGATCCTTAGGGAGTTTGGGGACTTTTCGGGGTATAAACTCAACGTAGGGAAGAATGAGCTCTTTGTGGTGCATTCAGGGGACCAGGGAAGGGGGATAGATTGTAACAATATTAGGCGGGAACTGAAGAACCTAGATTGGGGGCGGATGTTTGAGGGCAAATCAACATCTGACATGTGGGAGGCTTTCAAGTGTCAGTTGAAAGGAATTCAGGACCGGCATGTTCCTGTGAGGAAGAAGGATAAATACGGCAATTTTCGGGAACCTTGGATAACGAGAGATATTGTAGTCCTCGTCAAAAAGAAAAAGGAGGCATTTGTCAGGGCTAAAAGACTGGGAACAGACGAAGCCTGTGTGGAATATAAGGAAAGTAGGAAGGAACTTAAGCAAGGAGTCAGGAGGGCTAGAAGGGGTCATGAAAAGTCATTGGCAAATAGGGTTAAGGAAAATCCCAAGGCTTTTTACACGTACATAAAAAGCAAGAGGGTAGCCAGGGAAAGGGTTGGCCCACTGAAGGATAGGCAAGGGAATCTATGTGTGGAGCCAGAGGAAATGGGCGAGGTACTAAATGAATACTTTGCATCAGTATTCACCAAAGAGAAGGAATTGGTAGATGTTGAGTCTGGAGAAGGGTGTGTAGATAGCCTGGGTCACATTGAGATCCAAAAAGACGAGGTGTTGGGCGTCTTAAAAAATATTAAGGTAGATAAGTCCCCAGGGCCAGACGGGATCTACCCCAGAATACTGAAGGAGGCTGGAGAGGAAATTGCTGAGGCCTTGACGGAAATCTTTGGATCCTCACTGTCTTCAGGTGATGTCCCGGAAGACTGGAGAATAGCCAATGTTGTTCCTCTGTTTAAGAAGGGTAGCAAGGATAATCTAGGGAACTACAGGCCGGTGAGCCTTACTTCAGTGGTAGGGAAATTACTGGAGAGAATTCTTCGAGACAGGATCTACTCCCATTTGGAAGCAAATGGGTGTATTAGTGAGAGGCAGCATGGTTTTGTGAAGGGGAGGTCGTGTCTCACTAACTTGATAGAGTTTTTCGAGGAGGTCACAAAGATGATTGATGCAGGTAGGGCAGTGGATGTTTTCTATATGGACTTCAGTATGGCCTTTGACAAGGTCCCTCATGGTAGACTAGTACAAAAGGTGAAGTCACACGGGATCAGGGGTGAGCTGGCAAGGTGGATACAGAACTGGCTAGGTCATAGAAGACAGAGAGTAGCAATGGAAGGATGCTTTTCTAATTGGAGGGCTGTGACCAATGGTGTTCCGCAGGGATCAGTGCTGGGACCTTTGCTGTTTGTAGTATATATAAATGATTTGGAGGAAAATGTAACTGGTATGATTAGTAAGTTTGCAGACGACACAAAGGTTAGTAGAATTGCGGATAGCGATGAGGACTGTCAGAGGATACAGCAGGATTTAGATTGTTTGGAGACTTGGGCGGAGAGATGGCAGATGGAGTTTAATCCGGACAAATGTGAGGTAATGCATTTTGGAAGGTCTAATGCAGGTAGGGAATATACAGTGATGGTAGAACCCTCAAGAGTATTGAAAGTCAGAGCGATCTAGGTGTACAGGTCCACAGGTCACTGATGGAGAAGGTAGTCAAGAAGGCATACGGCATGCTTGCCTTCATTGGCCGGGGCATTGAGTATAAGAATTGGCAAGTCATGTTGCAGCTGTATAGAACCTTAGTTAGGCCACACTTGGAGTATAGTGTTCAATTCTGGTCGCCACACTACCAGAAGGATGTGGAGGCTTTAGAGAGGGTGCAGAAGAGATTTACCAGAACGTTGCCTGGTATGGAGGGCATTAGCTATGAGGAGTGGTTGAATAAACACGGTTTGTTTTCACTGGAACAAAGGAGGTTGAGGGGCGACCTGATAGAGGTCTACAAAATTATGAGGGGCATAGACAGAGTGGATAGTCAGAGGCTTTTCCCCAGGGTAGAGGGCTCAATTACTAGGGAGCATAGGTTTAAGGTGAGAGGGGCAAGGTTTAGAGTAGATGTACGAGGCAAGTTTTTTACACAGTGGGTGCCTGGAACTCGCTACCGGAGGAGGTGGTGGAAGCAGGGACGATAGTGACATTTAAGGGGCATCTTGACAAATACATGAATAGGATGGGAATAGAGGGATACGGACCCAGGAAGTGTAGAAGATTGTAGTTTAGTCGGGCAGCATGGTCGGCACGGGCTTGGAGGGCCGAAGGGCCTGTTCCTGTGCTGTACATTTCTTTGTTCTTTGTTCTAGACGAGCTACCGCTGAAGAGGGCGGAAAGGAGCTTTCGGTACCTAGGGATCCAAGTAGCTAGGAGTTGGGGGGCCCTGCACAAGCTCAATTTGACGCGGTTGGTGGAGCGGATGGAGGAGGATTTTAAAAGATGGGATATGCTGCCACTCTCACTAGCGGGTAGGGTGCAGTCGGTCAAAACGACGGTCCTCCCGAGGTTTCTCTTTGTGTTCCAGTGCCTTCCCATTATGATCCCCAAGGCCTTTTTCAAGTGGGTAAGCAGGAGCATCATGGGATTTGTGTGGGCGAATAAGACCCTGAGGGTGAAGAGAGTGTTTCTGGAGTGTAGCAGGGACAGGGGGGGGCTGGCGCTGCTGAATTTGTGTGGCTATTATTGGGCAGCCAATGTGGCGATGATCCGTAAGTGGGTAATGGAGGGAGAGGGGGCAGCGTGGAAGAGGCTAGAGATGGCGTCCTGTGTGGGCACGAGCCTGAAGGCGCTGGTGATGGCACCGCTGCCGCTCTCGCCGACAAGGTACACCACGAGTCCGGTGGTGGCGGTGACGCTGAAGATCTGGGGGCAGTGGAGGCGACACAGGGGCGAGGTGGGAGCCTCGGTTTGGTCCCCGATTCGGGAGAACCATCGGTTCGTCCCGGGAAGGATGGATGGGGGGTTTCGGAGCTGGCATCGGGCAGGGATTAGAAGAATGGGGGACCTGTTCATCGATGGGACGTTTGCGAGCTTAGAGGCGCTGGAGGAGAGGTTTGGGCTACCCCGGGAAACGTTTTCAGGTACATGCAAGTGAGGGCGTTTGTGAGGTGGCAGGTAAGGGAATTCCCGCTGCTTCCGGCACGTGGGATTCAGGATAGGGTGATTTCAGGTGTAGGGGTTGGAGAAGGCAAGGTTTCGGCGATTTACCAGGAGCTGAAGGAGGAGGAGTTAAAGGGCAAGTGGGAGGAGGAACTTGGGGAGGAGATAGATGAGGGTCTGTGGGCTGATGCCCTGAGTAGGGTTAATTCTTCCTCCTCTTGCGCCAGGCTCAACCTAATACAGTTCAAAGTTGCTCACAGAGCGCATATGACAGGGGCGAGGTTGAGTAGGTTCTTTGGGGTGGAGGACAGATGTGGGAGATGCTCGGGGAGCCCGGCAAATCACGTCCATATGTTCTGGTCGTGCCCAGCGCTTGATGGGTTTTGGAGGGGTTTTGCGAGGACTATGTCCAAGGTGGTGAACGCCCGGGTCAAGCCGAGCTGGGGATTGGTGTTATTTGGGGTATCGGACGGGCCGGGAGTGCAGGAGGCGAAAGAGGCCGGTATTCTGGCCTTTGCGTCCCTGGTAGCCCGGCGGAGGATTTTCCTACTATGGAAAGATGCGAAGCCCCCTAGTGTGGAAGCTTGGATCAATGACATGGCAGGGTTCATCAAGCTGGAGAGGATAAAGTTTGCCTTGCGAGGGTCTGTGCAGGGGTTCCTCAGGCGGTGGCAACCGTTCCTAGACTATCTTGCAGAGCGTTAGGAGGAGGTCAGCAGCAGCAGCAACACAGGGGGGGGGGGGGTCTTTTGGGGTGGCGTTTGGGTGAAGGTGGGGGGTGGGGGGGTTTCCCTATTTGTGTTTTTAAATGTTATATGGACGGTTAGTGTATATGGGGGAAATCCAATGTATAATTTCTGTTTGTTGTGTTCTTGTTTCTTTCTTTTTGTTGGGGGGGTTTTGTTGAAAATTTGTTGAAAAATTTGAAAAAATATATTTAAAAAAAATAAAAATATGCATTTGTATCGTGTCCTTCTGGACCTCAGGACATCCCAGATCACTTCACAGTCAACAAGGTCACCGTTGTAATGCAGGGAAGTGAAATCACGATTGCAATGTCAAGAGTTAGTGAGCTAAGCATAGTGATTTTAACTCTGCAGTGTTGTAGCTAATCTGTTTCAAGTAACTGAACAGTTACTTGAAACAGATTAAGAGGCAGTGCAGTAGCACAATGGTTAGCAAAGTTGCTTCACAGCTCCAGGGTCCCAGGTTCGATTCCCAGCTTGAGTCCCTGCATGGAGTCTCCCCGTGTCTCCCCGGGTTTCCTCCGGGTGCTCCGGTCTCCTCCCACAGTCCAAAGATGTGCAGGTTAGGTGGATTGGCCATGCTAAACTGCCCCTAGCGCCCAAAAAGGTTAGGTGGGGTTACTGTGTTATGGGCTTAGGTCGGGTGCTCTTTCCAAGTTCCGGTGCAGACTCGATGGGCCGAATGGCCTCCTTCAGCACTGTAAATTCTATGATTCTCTGATTCAATGATCTAATCATATAGTACAAATTGAAACTACAGCATCCTACAGTTCGAAGTTGTATCTACAATGCTCTACTCCCTGGAAAAAGTAGTAATCAGGGACCAAGTGTCTTTAATTACAGCAATTTGGAAATGTGCATTTCAGATTACCGTATTGGTTTCCTAGCCGTCAATCAAATGCTAAGACATGGTCATGACTGACAGTCTGCTTTCAAGTGGACTGACAAGGAGGAATCGCATCTGAATGCTTCAGTTAATGGAAATATGTTTGAGAATCTGAAGTTGTAAAACGGTGCAGATGTCTCAGAATGGCTTAATTCAGCTTCAGCATTATCTCCAAGGGCTTTCCACTATATTTGCTTTCTCAGCTTTCTTTCATTGCTTGTTCTTGCGGGATCATGGTTAACTTATTCATCGAGCAGGTCCAAACTCGCTGTTTGGTTTAATTCAAAAATAATGGAAATTCATGGAATGTTTGGCCCGTAAGGTTTAAACAAATACACTTTTCCACCTATCCTGCATCTTCAGCAGATGTGAACCTCATTTGACAACCTAGTTACAGTGTTGGAAAGTGGTAATTAGAGTAATCGTAACAAATCTTAACGTAGAATCATAGAATTTACAGTGCAGAAGGAGACCATTTGGCCCATCGAGTTTGCACCGGCCCTTGGAAAGAGCACCCCACTTAAGCCCAAGCCTCCACCCTATCCCCGTAACCCAGTAACCCCACCTATCCTTTTAGACACTAAGGGGCAATTTTACATGGCCAATCCACCTAATCAGTACATCATTGGACTGTGGGAGGAAACCAGAGCACCCGGAGGAAACCCACGCAGACACGGGAAGAAAGTGCAAACTCCACACAGACCATCATCTGAGGCCGGAATTGAACCTGGGTCCCTTGAGCTGTGAGGCAACAGTGCTAACCATAGTACCACCCAACATGGTATAACAACATTCAGTTCGACACCACCAGCAGCAATATAATAGTTAACTTTTTTAGTCATCTTCCCCTTGCTCTGCCTTGTACAATATTTTCTTTTCCTCTCCTTTAGGCTTGTTTCGCAATGTAGAATCATAGAATTTACAGTGCAGAAGGAGGCCATTTGGCCCATCGGGTCTGCACCGGTTCTTGGAAAGAGCATCCTACCCAGGGTCAACACCTCCACCGTATCCCCATTACCCAGTAACCCCACTCAACACTAAGGGCAATTTTGGACACTAAGGACAATTTATCATGGCCAATCCACCTAACCCGCACATCTGTGGAACTGTACTGTGCCTGGCAGAGAGGGCGACATGTTCCAGGCCTATATTCATCCTCTTTTTTTTTCGGCAAACCACTGAAGACAATACACTGCTGTGATTGTAAGTGCATTGTTGGATGCATTGACATCGTCAGGCTGAAACAATTCTGCCAAGAAGAATATGGAAGCGATGGGAGTTGATTATGTTCCCTGTTCACATGATCTCACGCCCGTCCAGTTCCCTGATGATGGAGGATTGCAAAAAAGAACACCAATTCTCCTTCTCTTTATCAATTGGCCTCAAGGCTCTCGCATGCTAACCCACACCAAGATGCCTCTCTGTGCATAGTGTATCCCTTGTTGTATCAGCATAAGTCCATTGTGTATAGTCTAGACTATTCCTCAGGGATACAAACCAGGGAGTTTCTTGGTTTTGTTCTTGATCTATGCTGGGTTTGCTTATCGGAAGAGGTTGGGAGAGCAGGTGATGGAGCATTTCAATTAGACGCTGTTTTAGACAAGAAAATAAACCAAGCTACCTGCTCGAGATTACTAGCCATTTTGGCTCCTTAACAAACTCCTTTCGCACATAATATGGAATCCAATTCAACTAAATAAACAAGGTTTGCTTGAGATCGTGTTGATATATACGTAAACATGTATTAGTGTCAACGGGGCTCTCGAAATAAAAGTTAGGCTGAACCATTTTGTGGGTTATGTAACCTAATACTTCAAAATTGCATGAGTGGATTTCATTTCAGGTCATATTGCTAACAAGCGATAGACTTTTTCCCCTCAATTTCTTACATCTCTTCTGAAGGCGCTGACTGACTTAAGCTAGTACATGTTTCCATAGGCACTGCCTGCAAAATTAATTTGTTGTTTGAAGAGATTTGACATGTTTTATCATGATAAAGTTTCAAATACAGACACATGCTACAAATACTGTGCGTGCGTGAAGGAGGATGTAAGTGGAGCACAGGTTCTGGCATGGCTGGCTGACCCCTATATCCAACCCACAAATACTGCCCTAGATTCACACATCAAGATTGCCACTCCACTGAGGTACCAAAGGAAAATCTGTGCCCATGGAACCATGTACAAGCTTAATCATAGATACTTTATCATAGAATTTACAGTGCAGAAGGAGGCCATTCGGCCCATCGAGTCTGCACTGGCTCTCTGAGAGAGCACCATACCCAACCGCACACCTCCACCCTATCGCCATAACCCAGTAACCCCACCCAACACTGAGGGCAATTTAGCATGGCTAACCCACCTAACCTGCACATCTTTGGACTGTGGGAGAAAACCGGAGCACCCGGAGGAAACCCACGCACACACGGGGAGAACGTGCAGACTCCGCACAGACAGTGACCCAAGCGGGAATCGAACTTGAGACCCTGGAGCTGTGAAGCAATTGTGCTAACCACCGTGCTGCCCTTAAGTCAGTCAGTCAGTCAGTGAGAAGCAAGTCTATAGCTTGCTAACACCATGACAACAAATGAAACCCGCTCAAGTAATTTTTGAAGTGTTAGGTTACGTAATCCACAAAATGGATCAGCCTAACTTCGATTTCGAGAGCACCATTGACACGGATACATGTTTAAGCATATATCAGCCTGACCTCAAGCAAACCTTGTTTGTTTAGTTGAACTGGATTCCATATTATGTGTGAAAGGGCAGTTCTGTTAGAAATGTGAATCCAAACTGACAGGAAACTTAGGGGCTCAGTCAAGTTCCCTTTTCACATTGTTGACTTCAATGCACTTTCAGTGATTGAGTGCATATAGGCTGGGATAAACTTAGATTAAATCAAACTAAGAATCTGCACCACAACTCAATCATACCTCCTCTTCCTCTATGATAATGTGTGTGATATGCATATAATGGAAGGTAATGTTTATTCTGCAATATATGCATGGTTAGGCTTCTCTTTAAATGTGTTGCATTGGCATACATTTAGGTATGGAGAATATCCAGAGGTCTTTAATATTTCATTATAAGATCACTCTCATTAAGATGTGCTGCGAATGGCCCTTTGATTTTATTTCGCATCCTTGCTTGCTGCTGCCAGCAGCGTTGATTATTTTGGAAATCTCCCCAAATTCTGCAAAGTCACATTCGAACAGCTCTACATAACTGAGCTGGAAGTTTCTGTCGAAACCTTGCTGGATGGGAATGCAAATGTGGAGCAGCTTGGGCTGGGAGGCAGAGCAGCATGTCTCCCATATCTGGGCCGTGAAAGCTGAGAGACTCTGCAACTGTGCTTTTGACAGACTGAGAGGAACTGTGCATTCCAGTGTAATTCAAAAGCATTCTGGGACAAGGGAAAGAGAATGGCAAAAGAGAGAGCTCTTAATCGTTCTACTCGCAAAACTGGTCAATCTGGCTTCAATTAAAAATAAACACAAACCAGCTTAGCTTGTGATTTTAAAAAAACAGAGTGAAGCTTCAACATTCTTTTGCAATACAAGGTTTCATTTATCAGCGCTTTGACTGGAGGTTGCATGCTCCCTCCCCACAACACCACCCCCCACCCCGCCCCCGCCACCTCCATAACCCGCACCCCCTTAGCTAACCCCTGAAAGCCCACCCCTTCCTTCAGTATGGCAAACATCTGGTTTTGAAAAGGCTGCCGTTTCAGTTTACTTTCGGCTATCCTCGTGCAGTGTTTGCCTGAGGCCAGAAGGCCAGGATTAGGGAAAAGAGAAGGTTTCAGTCATTTTTCACGCAAAGTCAACGTCCCCTCCCCTTCTCAGAAAAAAAAAGTCGAACGTTCCTTCTGGGAGGCCTGCGTGGCATGTAAATTGAAACAGGCTTCAGAAAGAGAGTGGATTTTCATGGAGCGCAAACACAAGTTGCTTCCCAAGGACGAATCCTTCCAGAATGTTTTTGTTTGTTTGATCGATTCTTCCATAATCAGCAGGGCAGTTTCTGTGCCAATTCACGAGCTATAGGTCCTGGTAGGTCTGTGTTTTTTTCCCCCTGATGTTTGATTATTACCTTTTCTAATTAACTTGAATGTAACATGTGCTTTAACCTGCCACGGTTTTGCAAGAGATCATTTACTGTTAAGCGTAACTTGTCTAATGTCTCCTCTTACCTGCATGTACATCTATATTATGTACATATATATATATAAATGTTAAAGCTCCAACATGATTCAGATGCCTCTTTTATCACTGTGAGACAGTGGAATTGCTGAAGTTCGTATCTAATGTAAATAAATCACAGCAGCTTCCTTCCTCCGTAGAGTCACAACAAGGACATTTCAGCTGTTAGAGACAGATCCCCTCCCTTCATGTGGCATTTTTCAAAGTAACTTTGCAAAAGTTTTGCTGCGAAGTTTATTTCGGAAGCATTCTTTAGATTATCCGTTCCGATTTAAGAAGTACAAGTTTTTTTGCATCATCACTTGTGTGACTCGGTTAAGTTCCTTGAAATGCTAAAACGAAGCTCTACCTAATATTCCCCTGTTCCCCAAAACCTGTTTTGCCCTCCCCTTTCCTTCCTGTTTTTTCTTAAAGAAGCAGAGTCATACTTAGGATATCCTTGTTAGGACTCAGTGGCTCATTCCAGTGACCACCCTGCATGTGTCAACTTAGGCTCAATGTGTACCTTACTTACTGCTGAGCTGGAAGGAAGACCCACTCTAGAGGTTCATGCACAAATATCTAGGCTGACACTCCTTTGCGGTAACGAAGGTGTGCTGCACTGCTGGAGGTACTATCTTTTGTACGAGATGTTAAATCAAAGCCCCATCTGTTCTCTTGAGTGGGCAAAGAAGACCTTATAACACTACTTTAATAAATAACAGGGGAGTTAGTTATTCCTCGTGTTCTGGCCATTTGGGAATGCAAATGTGGAGTATTTGTTATCCCTCAGTCAACATCATAGCGAATAGATTATCTAGTCATTATCGTGCTGTTGCTCATGAGAGATTACTGTGTGCAAATTGTCTGCTATGTTTCCTGCATTCCAACACCATTCCAAAATACATAACTGCCTGTGGGAAGTTACATAGAAAAACATACATAGAAAATAGATGCAGGAGGAGGCCATTCGGCCCTTCGAGCCTGCTCTGCCATTCATTTGAATCATGACTGGTCAACAAGTTCCATACCCTGATGCCGCCTTGCCCCCCCCCATGACCCTTGATCCCTTTAGCCCCAAGAGCAATATCCTTCTTGAAATTACACAACGTTTTGTCCTCAACCACTTTCTGTGGTAGCGAATTCCACGGATTTACCACTCGCCGGGTGAAGAATTTTCTCCTCACCTCAGTCCTAAAAGGTTTACCCCTTATCCTCAAACCATGATCCCTAGTTCTGGACTCCCCCCTCATCCCCCCCCCCCCCCCAAACTCCACCACCATCAGGAACATTCTTTCTGAATCTACCCTGTCTAATCCTGTCAGAATTGTGTAAGTTTCTATGAGATTCCTCCTTATTCTTCTAAACTCCAATAAATAGAATCCTAACCGACTTCGTCTCTCCTCATATGACAGTCCCACCATCCCAGGATGGTAAACCTTTGCTGCATTCCCTCCATAGCAAGAATATCCTTCCTCAGATAAGGACACTATAACTGCACACCACGTGTGGCCTCACCAATGCCCTATACAGTTGCAGTAAAACATCTCTATTCCTATACTCACTATGAAGGCCAACATACCATTTGCCTTTTTGCTGCCTGTTGTACCAACGTGCTTACTTTCAGTGACCGATGCAAGAAGGCACCAAGTTCCCGCTTAGTATCCGCCTCTTTCAATTTACACCCATTCATACAATAGTCTGCCTTCCTAATTTTGCTGCTGAAGTGGATAATGTAGTTCTGAGGTTGTGAATAGTGCTCTGTAAATGCAAGTATTTTGTCTGTCTCATTCTGGGTAATTGAGTGTTGACCAGATATCCCAATGTAGGGGTTATCATAGCCAGGCCCCGAGACAATTGCAACAACACCAAAAATTTCCATGGCTCCCTAAACTGGGGCCAGGAATGAATATCCCTTTGGGGGTATAAACTGTTGCTCGTCTTGATCCCATCAGCGTCGCCAATACTGTTGCTAATATTAATGATGGTGGTGAACCACAAGCCTTCCCTTATATCGATCAAATGACCAGTTAGTTAGTTCAAAAGATGATTTATTTACATACACAAGAGTTACCTCGACATGCAAACACAATATCTACTACGAGTTAAACTACACCTATCAGCTACAATAACCTATACTTAACTTCAGGGCGACCGGCACTGTGCAAATGGGTAAGACCTTTATCTGGATTTTACTTGGCTGGTTTGAAGAAAGTGGCTCTGTCTCTGCTGGTCGTTACGTAGCGGTCACGTCACGTAGCGGTCGTTAGTCTTGAACTTGGCTGGCTGTTCCTGCTGCAATTGGTTTGGCACAGGCCGGATCCAAAAGAGAGGCTGTGCTCTCTTTTATCCCTCTGGGATTTCACACTCTTTGGGGCGGTCCTTAACCTTGGACCCAATAGTTCGACAGGGCTCTGATCAGTGTCTTCGATTTCGGCCAATAAAGGGGCGGGTGCCTTGGTAGCTGGGCGGGTCCTTAGCCGTCATTGACCTTGGCGGTTGGGCTTTCTGAGTAAAGGGAGTGGCACCGATCAGTCTGTGGCTGTACCGGTTTCTTGATTGGAGTTCTATTGTCCTGGGAAAATGGGTCATTGAAATGCAAACGAGTGGGGGTTTCGATCAGGTCTGGTTACCTGTGTTTCAGATACACATCGGCTCTGTATCTGTCTGAGTCCTGGGTTGGCCATAATTCCCATGGTCCTTTGCAGGTGGCCATCTTAGATGGCTACAATACCTATGTCATTCTTAACAAGGTGCACGTTGGGTTTTGTTTTATGTGGGAGAAGCTCGTGACACCAGAGACTGATAGTTTTTATGAATTGAGAACAAAATATAAGCATTTGGTGAGCAACTGCATTTAAAATAAAGAGGGGGTGAAAACAGACAGCAAAACACTTTAAAAAGCTGAATTTGTAGGAGGTTCAGATGATGGACAGATGAGCAAAGGTGTCCTTTTAAAGTAAAGGCTTGAGGGACACAGGGATATCAATTTTGTGTTAAATATCCAAGTGAAAATATTTGTTTCTCCAGAAAATATCTTCAAGTGTATTATGAATAATTGAAATTTTAGGTTTGGGGCCGTAAGAAGATGGATTATTATTTTACTCGTATAGATTTTTTTTGTTATAGAAGTCTTGTTCTCAACCAGATCTCTACTTTGCACAGACAGGAAGTACCTGGAGTGTCGGCTGATATATTTTTTTCCCTCAGGGATTCCCTTCCTGGTGCAACAACATCACTGCCTCTGCAGGAGCTTGTAGTCATGCTATGGGAAATTTAACTGATTAATGTGCCTTTTATATCGGCATAAAATAAAGAACCCAGGGTTGAGCAAATAAACGAGCAGAACATTTTAAACCATAAAGAAATTGAAGAGATGCTTGCTCATGTCTGCCAATAATACTCAAAATATAAGATAATGCAATCAAAACAAAGTCCGCCTGCTTCCACCGTCACCGGAAAACCTTCTGTTATGAGGGGATTGTGCTGCCTTGTTTAGTTTGCAGTGAGTTACAGGGAATGGAGCTTCAATAATAGATCTGTACACAACTCCAATAGGAACAATCGGTTACCACAGGCTAGTCACTCACATGGCATCAATAGTGGAGGGGTCCCAGGTGGCAGATGACAGATTACTTTTATTTTACAGTGAGGGCCATTGTACCATTGTGATCCGAAAAATACTTTCTCAAAATCCTGAGTGTGGCTGAGAGAGGTTAACCGTTTGTGTTCCCTGATTCACCGGACTTTGCATTCTTCACGTTATGTCGCTGGGAATGTTTGCCACAATCTATAAAATGGTTGCTCCACGGATCACAGTGTTGCATGAATATTCCATCTATTTCTGATGACCAATGCACTGAAACATCACCTGTCCGGGATGCATGGGACCAAGTCGTTTCGGGATTTTGGAATCTTCTGGATAATGAACGGCGTTAGGATGCCTAACCACAAGTGCGTTGAAGTGGAAAAAAACGTAGATCTAACTATGCAACTGAGACATAAAACACTACCGAGTAGAAATAAAGGTTATTTAACTTATGCAAATATGGGGTAGAATTTTATGGTAGTGGCGGGGCTGAAAAATGCAGAATGCAAAATGCAGAGCCGTTTTTTTTTTTAATAGACATTTTATTGAGGTTTTTTGGGGCATTGTAACAGCAGCAATATAAACAATGTACATGAGACTATAAACATAGTGCAAATACCGCCTCCCTCCCCCACAGGTCCCACCATTAATTAACCCCCTAATCTATGCTAACCCCCCCTTACAAAGCCCGCTATAACTTTATTGCCCCGCTTAAAAGTGGACTGCGGAATGAAGATGGGGAGACATTGAAATACAAACAGGAATCTCGGGAGGACAGTCATTTTCACCGTTTGGACTCTACCAGCTGGAGACAACGGGAGCGCATCCCATCTCCGGAAATCATCTTTCATCTGATCCACCAACCGGGCCAAGTTCAATTTTTGTAGCTGGTCCCAATCCCGCGCCACTTGGATACCTAGGTACCTGAAACTATCCCCTACCAAACTAAACGGCAGTTCCCCCAGTCGCCTCTCCTGACCCCTCACCTGGACTGCAAACATCTCGCTCTTCCCCATATTAAGCTGATACCCCGAAAACCGGCCGAATTCCCCTAAAATTCTCATGATTTCTTCCATCCCCTCAATTGGATCTGAAACATACAGCGAGACTCTGTGCTCCCCCCGCCCCCCGGACCAGCCCCTTGAAGCCCTCAGGGCAATTGCCAGCGGCTCTATAGCCAGTGCAAAAAGCAGTGGGGAGAGGGGGCATCCCTGACTCGTCCCCTGGTGCAGCCTAAAATAGTCCGAAGTCGTCCTGTTCATCCGTACACTTGCCACAGGAGCCTGGTACAGCAACCTGACCCAGTCAATAAAGCCCCCCCCCCAAATCCGAACCGCCCCAGAACCTCCCATAAATAATCCCATTCAACCCGGTCAAAAGCTTTTTCTGCATCCATCGCGGCCACCACCTCTACCTCCCTACTTTCCGGGGGCATCATGATCACATTTAACAGCCTTCTTACATTGGCCACCAGCTGCCTGCCCTTAACGAACCCCGTCTGATCCTCCACAATGAATTTCGGTAAACAATCCTCAATCCTGGAGGACAATATTTTGGCCAACAGTTTGGCGTCTACGTTCAACAGGGAAATCGGCCTGTAAGACCCACATAGCTCCAGGTTCTTGTCCCGTTTCAGGATAAGCGAAATCGTGGCCTGTGACAACGTCTGGGGCAGAACCCCTCTGTCCCTTGCCTCAATAAACACCTTCATCAGCACCGGTCCCAATATCCCGGCGAACTTTTTGTAGAACTCCACTGGGTACCCGTCCAGTCCCGGGGCCTTACCCGACTGCATGGCCTTCAAGCCCTCCACTATCTCTTCCAACCCGATCGGGGCCCCCAGCCCTTCTACCAGCTCCCCGTCCACCTTCGGGAAAGACAGCCCCTCCAGGAAGTGCCTCATCCCCTCCGGCCCCGCAGGGGATTCCGGCCTGTACAACCTGCTGTAGAAATCCCTGAACGCCTTACTCACCCCTGCCGAGTCCCCAACTAAGTTCCCATCCCCATCAATAACTTTCTCTATTTCTCTAGTTGCCTCCCTCTTTCTGAGCTCGTTCAAAAGATTTTGATTGGACCAGAAAATCCTACCGCCGGGAAGGGGGGGGGGGGGGTAAAGTACCCCCACTGTATATTCGATCTATATGCTCCTATAGTACTGAACTAAAATGATGCTGATCACCTTCAGGAGTTTCTTACTTTCTGCTCAAAACATTCCCAGACACTTGATATTTCTGAAAGATAGATTTCTAGACCACAGTGTATGCCAAAATCGGAATGTGAGCTAGTGGCAAAAAAAATTAAATTTGCCTCTTTTTTTTTTCTTGGGGGAGTTTTTCTGTTCTTTGCTCAGCTGTGACTGGAGGGCTGTGAGTTTGCATTCCACTCAAGAGTTCAGCATATTCCTCTCTAACACTTCAGCACTGTCCTGAAGGAACACCCCTTGGATGAAATATTTTTTTATTCATTCAAACGATGTTCGTGACACGAGCAGGCTACCATTTAATTATCCTGGAGAAGGTGGTTTAACTGCAGCAGCCTGTGTGGTGAAGGTACTGGTGCTGTTAGGTAAAGAGTGCTCAGGTTTTGACACAGCATTGATGAATAAATATTTCCAGGTCAGGATGGTGTATGACTTAGAGGGGAACTCAGGGCTAGTCCCTGCTGTGCTTGTTCTTGATCACGATAGAGGTCCACATGATAGAGGTCCACATGATAGAGGTTCCCTGCTTGGGATGATTCTGTCGGAGAAACCTTGGTGAGTTATTTTTTTATTCATTCGGGGAAGCCGGTGGAATGTGGCTGCCGTTGGTTGGGCCAGTATTTATTGCCCATTCCTAATTTCCCTTGAACTGTGTGATTGGCTAGGCTATTTAACAGTCAACCACATTGCTGTGGATCAGAAGTCACATGTAGGCCTGACCAGGTACAGTCGGCAGACTGCCTTCCCTAAAGGACAGTAGTGAGCATGATGGGTTTTTACGACAATCACCAATAGTTTCATGGTCATCATTAGACTGTTAATTCCAGACTTTTATTGAATTCAAATTTCACCACTTAAATGGCAGCCAATGTAAATCGTGGCCGCACAAGAGGAGCTCGGCTCGCCGGAACTCCTTAGTGTAGCAAGAGATGGGGACTTTATTTTTAAATGGCGTCCTTATCTCTGTAGCCCCTGAAGCGGCCCCGACACCCCAAGCCGCAATGTATTATGGGAGCCCCCGGGCCTCCCGCGTCTACCCAACATCCCCACGGGTCACCTCCGGTCCTATCACCACCGCTCACAAAATGCCAGCATGACACTTTGGCAGTGCCAGGGTGCAAGGCTGGCAGTGCAAGAATGGTACCAGCAGTGCCGGGGTACCACCCTGCCTCTAGGGCATGCGGCTGGGGGCTTCCAATCCGGTGGGAGACCCCCACGAGTGCCATCCCGTCTGTCTCCTTTTGTGGAGACCAGTACTGAACAGCACTCGTCCGAAGTCTCCTAGGCGAAGGAGGAAGATCCCATGTCACGAGCCGGGGCTTCTATCGGACACGGCGAACTGCTTTTTGAGCACAGTGTGGCCGTAAAATTGTACCCTTTCCTTGCTGAGTGAACAATGCTCATTTGCATACTTGCAGGTGGGGTTGACCCATGCGCAAACGGTGACAGAGGGAACGAAGCCTAAAGCCCTGCGAGTCCCACACTATGCTGAGCCAATACAGAAAGCACTCTCGCTAAACCCCAAAAAGCACTCTCGCTAAACCCCAAAACATTATCTCAGGTCACTCCCTGAAACTCCCCCCCTTCTCCTCCAGCATTTGCTCCATTTGCCGTTTATTCCACTCTCGAATCCCAAAAGTTAAAAAATGGTTGGTCTGCCTGCCCGTATTGCCCTGCCTGTCACACAGGGCAGTAAAGGCGAGATCAAACCAAATGCGAACTATGTCCCATAGTGAGCGCGTTTAGCCACGTATTTCCTGGCACTCACAGTGCCGAGAAACACAGCGCTATCGAATGTGGATCTGGTCAGATACGCGGCCTTAGCGGGGAACATGCGCCTGAGGCCACACTTTGTTCCATTTCCTGCACTGAGGAGCCCCACTCGCAAAATTCCTCAGTGCAGAGAGATGTAAGGACCCCATTTTTAAATGACGTCCCAATCTCTCGAGCACCTGACACAACCCCCAAAACCCCCACAAGCCCCAGCTCACTCTAAGAGGGCTCCCGGGCCCCACACCCATGCAGGGCACCCCCTAGCCCGATCACCGCCATGCATAAAATATCAGCTTGGCAACTTGGAAGTGCCTGGCACACTGGGAGTGCCCTTGCCGGCTGGTAGTGCCACTGTGTCAGGTGACACTGCGTAGATGCCAGACTGGCAATGCCAGGGTGCCCAGGTGGCACCATCAGTGCAAGTGTACCACCCTGCCCAGAGAGCATGCAGCTGGGGGCTTCCAATCCCCTGGGAGACTCCCACGAGAGCCATTTTGTCTGGTCCCCATTTGTGGAGACCAGTACTGGACGGCACTCAGCCGATGTCTCAAGGTGAATGGGATAGATCCCAACGCCTTGGTTACCTCAGGGAATTGCACATAAGATTGAGACTAGCTGTCTCGCTCCAATAGGCAAATTTGCCAAAAAGTGATCTCGCCCACAATGGACAGGCTTCACATCACGACATCTTGTGAGAGCGCCATAGATCTCACGAGGCGCGGCAAGCCGGGTAAATCCTGGGAGTGGGGTCTCCGGACAGTTACTGGCCACGTTGCGCACGGCGCACTGCTTTTCGGGCTCAGCGTGGCCGGTAGATGCCGCCCAAAGCGTTGGTCAATTGGGGATTTAATCAGGCACGTTGTCAATCGCACCTGCACCCACCAATCGAAATATCGCCCAAGCACGCAATGGTGTCAGTGTACGCACTCGACATCATCACGTGCCATTTAGCGTGCTTCTGGGTTGGGAGTTTCCACACCCACCCGGCGGAGGTAAAATTTTCACCCTTGGTATTCGTAGAGAGTTCTCCTGGTGAACTGGTCAACATTCCTTCCTCATTTGTAAAAGTTACGGTGCATATCCGAAACAATGGCTGAAACCATCTCTGGTTATTTTCTTTTCACTTGGTTGTGTGCCAAACATGCGAATAATGAACTGATTATATCATAGATATAACTAGGTCAATCACTATTCTGTAAAAATGTGTCAATAGGGAAAGAGCTTCTGCCAGGTGAGCAAAGTCATTAATAGTCCTGACTCTTTTAAAGGGCCAGAGCTGGTGCAATGGGCTGAATGGCCTCTCGCTCTGTGCTGTAAGCCTCTATGTTTGTAACCTGGTTGCATCCAACCTTTAGCACGATATTTAGCACCATAAAGGTTGACAGATTTGAGTTGTTAAACATGCGCTGTATGTTTTCTGAACCCCATGGCGTGTACAAAGGTAAAGAACACAATAAACTCATCCATGAGGTTATAGCAACACGTGGGCGTAGGCAGTGTGACGAGTTAAACATTTCATTCGATTACCCGAACTCACCAGTAAAGTTTAGAGTTGGTAAGTAATCAAACTGAAATTGCAATTGAATGATTAAATAATTTGGGATTTTAAAAGGCTTTGCTACAAGACCATGTAAATAAATGAAGAAAGCTGTTCTCTCCCTGGATTGCTCCACTTTTCTTTTAGGGGACTGCAGCGTTCCTAAATACGGCCAAAGTCTCAAGGAACAAACAAAATCTGACTATTTGCCTTTGCCTGCAACATACAGTTGCTGAACGCAGCAGAAGAATAGAGGAAAGGGTAAATATTATGGATCCGAACAATTAATCAACCAAAAACGAATTCTACCCAACAATAAATCAATGACAGAAAAATTAATCATAACCACTGCACCCCTATTACTCACTAGTGCATACATGCCGGGTATGTTTCAGTACATTCTTATGAAAATTTAACCCAATATATTTGGCTCTATGTGCAATGCATTGAAATGCTATTCATAAGGGGAACTAGATAGGCAACCTCATGCTGCGGCTGTTATACCTACAATCCATGCTCTGTAACAAACCACACACTCTTCTGTCCACTTTCGCTTCATGTACAATTACTTCTGCTTTCAGCAAAAACACATTACAACTGATGCAACTTCCTGCACCATCTTCTCTTTTTTTAACCTCTACGTTTCTAACATCATGCAGGGTTTTCCCGGCTGAGTATCTGGCCCAGACTTTTCACCCACGCACCAAACTGAAAGGCCTCTGCAAACGGTTGCGTTCCTTCCCTTGCAAGTTGTTCGGCGATCTTGAATCTCAGTCACCACTGAAGTCTGCCCAAGTGATCACATTAGGCTTATGCTGTAATAACCTGCACGGGACATGTGGTGTGGGGGATGATTGTTTTCCCTGTGCTCCTCGAGGAGTACCAGCTCTCCCGCTAGGGGCGGGGTAGTTACCTTTCACTTGTACAAAAGGCTGGCCAGTCTGGAACAGGAGAGAGTACCTGGCGAGGTACTACTCATGTATATAAATGTCGTTCGGCTACTTAGAACACCCCGTGCCTTATTAAATATACTACGTTCACTATTTGTCCTAAACGCAAGGCATGTGTGACTTGCCATTTACTATCTTACTATCTGCTCATCTGTTGAAAAGCAGCCCCATGTTTCAGTGAAATGTATTGAATGCGTGAACTTTTCGTATCACATTTATCTGAGCTGTGAAAACGGCCAGCAGAGCATTTCCAGATTTTGCCCTTCCAAACTTGGGTTGAGTCCGAACAGAGCATTTTGGACTCTGTTAACACAAGGGTGAAGATTTGCTGGTTTACATCTAGTATTGCTGATGGCGGTGGGGGTAAGAATTGAGGTGGTGGTTTAAAAATATCATTAATGCGTATTAGCTCTCGCATACAATTTTCACTATTTAAATTAACCCAATAACATTCTTGGGGTCTTCAACATCTTCCTATCTGGGGAACCTAGATCGGCAGATGAGGGTGAAAGAACTAGTATGTTATGCTGATAGGATTACGCGAACAGGGTTAGGAGGGGACTCATGTGGAATATGTTTGAGTTTTGAAAATGCAATGAGTGCAGTAGCAATGTACTACCTAGCTTGCCATAGTCATGTGACTCTGCCATGAGGCAAGCGACTGTAGGCTGCATTTCTGATCGGTTCAATAAAGACTCATTGAGTGAACACTGATGAGGACTACACATTTTACACATGGAGCAAAACATAATTAGCATGGACTAGTTTGGCAAATGGCCCGTTTCTGTGCAGTAGATTATATGTAATTTTATAGTAAATCACATTAATGATCCTTTGTACAGTTAACAGGAGATTAACTCTGGGGTTTTATTTAACTTTTTAATTCATTATTTTGCGGAGTTTCATGGAGCTGTTCCATCCGCAGTGCGGCGGCCTCTTCTGAGATTAACTCTGAGTATTTGTGAATGCCACAAAGAACAATGGATAATTTCAGAACGTTCAGGTTCATTGCAAATGATAGACTTTTGCACCTTTAATGCTCTCAGTGCTGTGTCCGCGTGCCATTTCTTTGAAACTCCTTTCACTTGCTTACATCTGAGCACAAAGATAGAAATGAGCAAGTTTACTATTTGTAACAATAACAGGTAATGTTGATAATGCAAAGCTGATTGATCAGCATATGAAAGAGAGGGCAGGGTAACATTTCTGTGGTGAAGGTCTGACTAGAAACATTAACCTCTCTTTACAATGCTGATTGATCTGCTGTGCACTCCCAGTTTTAATTTCAGAGATATCCAGTATTTACATATTTTCTTTTGATCTTTTATAATATTTAATCCCTGGACATGTAAATGGCGACCAAAAATCCTCATACGATACCAATTTTACATTAAATATGAATACATTTTCCTTCTGAAAAAGGCTTCGGGCATAAATATTTTAGTACTGAATCCAGTTTGTGGAGGGCTTTATGGGAAGATTTGTTGTTTTAATTTTCATGAATTATTCTTTCTCTATTTTGATTTTCATCCTGTCACATGTACTCTACATTTGGCAGAGCAGAGCAGATAAATGGATCTCAGCCTGTCTTCCAGGTGCCATTTCTAATCTTGACTCATGTTTGGAGAGAGGTGGTATGTCTACATCAAGCTGTTTGTAAACTAGGTGCCAGTTGCCATTTAAAAAATATTCTTGAGATGTGAGCATCGGTGGCAAGGCCAATATTTATTCCATTTTCGTAACTTCCCTTGAGAAGATGGAGGGCGAGCCACCTTCCTGAATCACTACTGTCCACCTGGTGCACCCACAGTGCTGTTAGGGAGGGAGTTCCAGGCTTTTCGGTAGCTTTTTCCCTTCCTGGGTTAAGTGGCCAGGGCAGGGGATGGGGAATGTTTCCCACCGCGGAGGCCGCCAGGAATTTGTGCTGATCGCACGACCCCAACTTAATTAATTATGCAGTCGGGCGTTTCCCAGCATTTTTCATGGAGGGGAGGGCTGGGTGGCAGGTGCCTTGCTGTCATTGAAGCATAGAATCCTGACAGTGCAGAAGGAGGCCATTTGTCCCAGCGAGTCTGCACCGACTCTCTGAAAGATCCTACTCCACCCCTGCAACCCCTTAACCCCACCGCACTTGCACATCTTTGGACTGTGGAAGGAAACCGGAGCACCCGGAGGAAACCCATGCAAGATACCATATTTAAAAGACTCCTGGACATAACTTACTCACCATGCCGATTGAGGAAGCAGCCTGAAGGGGTTCAGCGATGCCTCGCTGGGCATCTTTCTCGATCAAGTGGATGCCAGGAGAGACCTCCTCCTTTAGAGGGTTGGGGGAGGTCGAACAGGGATACAGGCCCTGCATGGGAACAAGTCTCCAGGGCAGTCAGAGCCCAGGGCCTCCAGCAGAGGACGGCTCTGGAGTGCAGGAAGTGGATGAATGACCTCATCCACACCTCCAGGTTAAACGAACCTTCAACCTTCACAGTCACCTTAATGAATGGGACATGGCACATGGGTCTCACTGGCACCAGGATAACATCATGCCTCATGGCCTCACTGCAGTCCATCCTCTCTACAGGTGGGTAGATCACTGTGGGTCCCTCCCCCTTCCACACAGAGAACTCACACATTGCCTGGAAGTGGAGGAGCGGGGGGTGTGGGGGGGGGGGGGGGGGGGGGGGGTGGAAAGAGAGTCAGGCATCAAGGGCACCAGCAAGCTTCGCCAATGTCATGCATCTCTGAGCCTTATTATTCCCATATCTGCATGGGCTCACCGCTCTGGAGGGTGTTGCCTCAGAACCCTTCCGGACAAGCTGCAGAGCAAATGCCATCACAGCACTGGGATCCTGCCACCTGCTTGTCTCCAACAGGAGCATTCACGCAAGGCTAAGGTTTGAAATCGTCAAGCCAGACAGGGCATCCCAGCTCGGCGCACATTCATGCAAGCAGCTAAACCTTGGGCAGCGGGTCTACACAATGACCTCCCCCAACGTGGATCTTCAAGCCGGCATTGACGACATCCTCGCTCAGTATCCGGATGTGTTTGACGGGATGGGCACTCGGTACAAGATCCTGCTACGGCCTGATGCCACACCTGTGGTCCACGCACCACGCCGGGTCCTGGCTCCCCTGAAGGCACAGCTCAAGGATCTTCAGGACCAGGGCATCATTTCCAAAGTTACAGAACCGACTGACTGGGTCAGCTCAATGGTATGTGGTAAAAAATCCTTCGGTGGAGCTGCGCATCTGTATTGATCCCAAGGATCTCAATCAGAATATAATGCGGGAATACTACCTCACCCCAAAGCGGGAGGAACTCACAAGTGAGATGGCACATGCCCGGTTTTTCACAAAGTTAGATGTGTCACATGGATTCTGGCAGATCCAGCTGGATGAGTCCAGCAGTAGGCTCTGCACCTTCAACACACCGTTTGGCAGGTACTGCTACAATCGTATGCCGTTCGGCATTGTCTCGGCCTCGGAGATCTTCCATAGAATCATGGAGCAGATGATGGAGGGCATTGAAGGGGTTTGTGTGTATGTGGACGACGTTATCATATGGTCCACGATCTGCGAAGAGCACATCTTTCGCCTCCAGCAGGTATTCCGCCGTGTCCATGCCGATGGCCTCAAGCTGAACAGAGCCAAGTGTTGCTTTGGCATGTCGTCACTTAAGTTCTTAGGTGACCAGTGATCTCTCAGCAGGGTGTGCGCCCGGACACAGACAAGGTCAAGGCCAGTGAAGCCATGAAGACCCCTGAAGACAAAAAGGCAGTACTGCGCTTTCTAGGCATGGTAAACTTCTTGGGCAAGTTTATCCCAAACCTGGCCTCACACACCACGGCCCTCAGAAACCTGGTGAAAAAGTCCACTGCCTTTGAGTGGCAGGCAGCTCATCAAGCAGAGTGGTTGGAGCTGAAAGCCAAGCTCACCACTTCACCTGTATTGGCAATTTTTGACCTTGACAGGGAAACTAAAACCTCAACAGATGCGAGCCAGGACGGCATCGGTGCGGTGTTGCTCCGGCGCGATGACACCTCATCCTGGGCACCGGTTGCCTACGCAACACGGGCGATGACACGCACCGAGCAGCGGTATGCCCAATTGAAAAGGAATGCCTGGGCCTTCTCACTGGAATTATCAAGTTCCACGATTATGTCTACGGCCTGCCGACGTTCACTGTCGAGACGGACCACAGGCCTCTGGTCTACATTATCCACAAGGACCTGAACGACATGACGCCTCGGTTGCAGCACATCCTCCTCAGACTCAGAAGGTACAACTTTGAGCTCGTGTGCATGCCTGGCAAGGAGCTCATTATTGCCGATGCCTTGTCCCGCTCCATAACCTTGCCTGCCGACCCGCCGGCATTCATCCGACAGATCGAATCACAGGTGCAGCTGTGGGCCAGCAGCCTCTCGGCGTCGGATGAAAAGGTGATCCGCATTCGTGAGGAGACAGCCAAAGACCCTCTTCTGCAGCGTGTCATGCACCACCTCGCCAATGGCTGGCAAAAAGGGCAGTGCCCTCAATTCTTCAATGCGAAGGACGACCTGACGGTGATTGATGGTATCCTCCTCAAGCTGGACCGCATTGTCATTCCACTCAGTCTCCAGAGCTTGGTGTTCCGGCAAATCAACGAGGGACGTCTGGGTGTCGAGAAGTACAGGCGCAGAGCCAGGCAGGCTGTCTACTGGCCTTGGATTAGTCAGGACATCTCGAATATGGTCCTCAACCGTCCGACCTGTCAACGCTTCCAGCCAGCACAGAGCAAGGAGTCGCTTCAGCAGCACAAAATCGTGACCTCCCCGTAGTCCAAGGTGGGCATCGACCTCTTTCACGCCAATGGTCGTGATTATGTGTTAATCATTGATTATATTTCCAACTACCCAGAAGTCGTGAAGCTCTCGGACCTCACATCCAAGACCATCATCAAGGCCTGTAAGGAGACGTTATCCAGGCATGGTATTCCACTCACTGTCATGAGTGACAACGGTCCTTGCGTCAGCAGCCAAGAGTGGTCAAGATTTGCCCAGCTATATCACTTTCATCACGTCACTTCCAGCCCACATTACCCACAGTCCAAAGGGAAGATTGAGAAAGGGGTGCACATAGTGAAGCTGCTCAATTGCAAGGCCGTGGATTCTGCTTCTGACGTCAACCTTGCGCTGCTTGCGTACAGGGCAACCCCCTCTGTCTACCGGCATGTCACCTGCTCAACTCCTGATGAACAGGGACCTGCGGACGACTCTTCCAGCCATAAACTTGCCTGATCTGGATCACCTCCCAGTGCTGGAGAAGGTGCAGAAACTCAGGGACCGGCAAAAGCAGGGCTATGACGCTCATGCCATCGATTTGCCTGTGCTATCCCCGGCGGATGCTGTTCGGATCAGGCTACCTGATGGAGGCTGGTCAGCTCCAGCGGTTGTTGTCCGACAGGCTGCTCCTCGATCGTATGTTGTGCGTATGGCTGATGGCTCTGATGTGCGGTGAAACAGACGGGCACTGCGCACAGTTGCCTGCCCGCAACCACATTCTTTGTTGTTTCCATCTGTTATTGTGCCACCTCCTGATACCTCGAACCACAAGGCCACCAGTCAGGCTTCAATCCCACCCATCAAGGTGCTGTCGTCCCCACCACCACCTCTCCGGCGGTCGACCAGGATCAGACGCAAGCCCCAGAGACTGGACTTATGAACATTTGTTTTGTTTGCTCTGTTCTGTTTTCACACATTGGACACCTGTTTTCACATGTACATATGTTCCCGTCTGCCATAGTATGTAAATAAGTTAGTTTTCAGCCTCCACATGTGAATACTTTCACATATGCTACAGAAAAACATTTCAAAAGGGGAGATGTCATGATATGCAGACATGCACAGAATGAGATACAAACAGGCAGCTAATGAATACAGAGAACAGGACATAACCAATCAGCAGGCAGAACACTTGGGGGTGGTTTCCCCCTATAAAAGGCACAGGGAACTCACACTCTGCCTCTTTCCACTGGGGACATCTACAGAGTGAGTCAGGGTGTATATATCACATAACACCTCCAGCATGGCTAAGTCTGGTTCAGTCAGACAGAGTAATCACACTTAAGTTAGCAGAGAGTCGAACTCACAGAGAACTGAGCTAACTGTGTGACAGCTTGAATAAATCAGATTGAACTAACTTCAAGGTCTGGGGTATATTTCAGTTAAAGCTGCATCCAGTTGCAGCCCGTGTTATCTCAGTGTGCTGAACATGACATTCAGTCGATAGAATACTTGATGAGCATTAACCATGAACTCTCCATTTTCCGGTAATCAACTGGCCAATGTATCTCAGTGCAGCTGGATAATCTTCTAACCGAGGATGAAATAACAGGGGGGGGGGGGGGGGGGGGGGGGGGGAGGGGTGCCGAGTTGCGATCATCTATGGGGAGTTGAAGAGGGAGAGTGCTCCTATGGAGGAGGTAAGTTGTAAGTGGGAGGAGGGGTTGGGTGGGGCATTGGCGGCCGGAGTATAGGGTGGAGCTCTGCGGAGGGTGAATGCGTCCTCATAATGTGCAAGACCAGGCCTTATCCAATTTAATGTGGTGCACAGGGCCCACATGTCCAGGATGAGCAAGCGGGACCCAGAGCCTCCAAAGGCAGGGGTGTGGTTGAGCGATTTTGGCAATATTTGAAGTGTCGGATGATCCGGAAGTACAGATAGGGAGAGAGGCTGGCCTGTGCCTCCCTGATAGCCCGGAGACTGGTTTTGCGTGCTGGCGGTACTCGGAGCTGCCAAAGGCAGGGGTGTGGGTGAGCGACTGGGCAGAGTTCCTGCATTTCAAAAAGATCAAGTTGGCAATTCGAGGTGCTGAGGAGGGGATCACCTCAAGGTGGAAGCTGTTCATCGACTTCTTTTAGGAGTATTGAGTCGTCAGCAGGGGGGGGGGGTTAATTTTATTTCCTAATTGGGTGGTGTGAAAAACTGGAAAAGCGGGGCAGTTGCTGGGGTTGCAGCGGGGTGAGTAAGCGGTGTTTGTTGGGGGATGGAGGGAGGGGCTTGGTTTCTGTATTTCTTGGCCATATACATATGGGAAATTCCTTCAATAAAAAAATTATTTTTTAAAGACTAAAGGCTGATACATCATGGGCAGAATTCTACGAGCCTCCGCGCCAAAATAGCGATCGGTGCGGGGACGGTTGGTGTCGACGGCAAATCACGCGCGCACCGTCTATGCAGCGCAGGTAGGGGGCCATTGACAGAGGCTCCCGCGAAGATTCTCCAGGTGTAACTGGCCGAGTTACCGACGGGGTTGTTCTCTCATGGTCCCACCTGTCGGAAACACACCTAACCCCCAACACACACTCACCCCAACACACACTCACCCCAACACACACTCACCCCAACACACACTCACCCCAACACACACTCACCCCAACACACACTCACCCCAACACACACTCACCCCAACACACACTCACCCCAACACACACTCACCCCATCACACACTCACCCCATCACACACTCACCCCATCACACACTCACCCCAACACACACTCACCCCAACACAGATGAACCCCAACGCCCCCCCCACCCCAACGCCCCCCCACCCCAACCCTCCCCCACCCCAACGCCCCCCCACCCCAACGCCCCCACAACCCCAACGCCCCCCAACCCCAACGCCCCCCCCACCCCAACGCACACCCACCCAACACGCACACCCACCCCAACGCACACCCACCCCAACGCACACCCACCCCAACGCACACCCACCCCAACGCACACCCACCCCATCACACACCCACCCCATCACACACTCACCCCAACACAGATGAACCCCAACGCCCCCCCACCCCAACGCCCCCCCACCCCAACGCCCCCCCACCCCAACACGCACACCCACCCCAACACGCACACCCACCGCAACACGCACACCCACCCCAACGCACACCCACCCCAACGCACACCCACCCCAATGCACACCCACCCCAACGCACACCCACCCCAACGCACGCCCACCCCAACGCACGCCCACCCCAACGCACGCCCATCCCAACGCACGCCCATCCCAACACACGCCCATCCCAACACACGCCCATCCCAACACACGCCCATCCCAACACACGCTCACCCCAAAACAGATGAACACCGACGCGCACCCACCCCGACGCGCACCCACCCCGACGCGCACCCACCCCAACGCGCACCCACCCCAACGCGCACCCACCCCAACGCGCACCCACCCCAACGCGCACCCACCCCAACGCGCACCCACCCCAACGCGCACCCACCCCAAAACATATGAACCCCAACGCACCCACCCCAACATGCACCCACCCCAACGCGCATCCACCCCAAAACAGATGAACCCCAACGCACCCACCCCAACACGCACCCACCCCAACAAGCACCCACGCCAACACGCACCCACGCCAACACGCACCCACCCCAACACGCCCATCCCAAAACACACTCACCTCAAAACACACCCACCCCAAAACACACCCATCCCAAAACACACCCATCCCAAAACACACTCACCCCAAAACACACTCACCCCAACACACACCCACCCCAACACACACCCACCACAACACACACCCACCCCAAAACACACCCATCCCAAAACACACTCACCTCAAAACACACCCACCCCAAAACACACCCATCCCAAAACACACTCACCTCAAAACACACCCACAACAAAACACACCCATCCCAAAACACACTCACCTCAAAACACACCCACCCCAAAACACACCCATCCCAAAACACACTCACCCCAAAACACACTCAGTCCAAAACACACTCACCTCAAAACACATCCACCCCAAAACACACTCAGTCCAAAACACACCCACCCCAAAACACACCCATCCCAAAACACACTCACCTCAAAACACACCCACCCCTAAACACACCCATCCCAAAACACACTCACCTCAAAACACACCCACCCTAAAACACACTCAGTCCAAAACACACCCACCCCAAAACACACTCAGTCCAAAGGTCACTCACCCCAAAACACACCCACTCCAACTCGCACCTATCCCAAAACACACCCACCCCAAAGCACACTCACCCCAAAACACACTCACCCCAACACACACCCACCCCAACACACACCCACCCCAAAACACACTCAGCCCAAAACACACACACCCCAAAACACACTCAGCCCAAAACACACCCACCCCAAAACACACACCCCAAAACACACTCACCCCAAAACACACCCACCCCAAAACACACTCAGCCCAAAACACACCCACCCCAAAGCACACCCACCCCAAAACACACTCACCCCAACACACACCCACCCCAACACACACACACCCCAAAACACACTCAGCCCAAAACACACACACCCCAAAACACACTCAGCCCAAAACACACCCACCCCAAAACACACACCCCAAAACACACTCACCTCAAAACACACCCACCCCAAAACACACCCATCCCAAAACACACTCACCTCAAAACACACCCACCCCAAAACACACTCAATCCAAAACACACTCACCTCAAAACACATCCACCCCAAAACACACTCAGTCCAAAACACACTCACCTCAAAACGCACTCAGTCCAAAACACACTCAGTCCAAAACACACCCACCCCAAAACACACTCAGTCCAAAACACATTCACCCCAAAACACACCCAACCCAACTCGCACCTATCCCAAAACACACCCATCCCAAAGCACACTCACCTCAAAACACACTCACCCCAAAACACACCCACCCCAAAACACACTCAGCCCAACACACACCCACCCCAAAACACACTCACCCCAACACACACCCACCACAACACACACCCACCCCAAATCACACTCACCCCAAAACACACCCACCCCAAAACACACCTCCCCAAAACACACTCAGCCCAAAACACACCCACCCCAAAACACACTCAGCCCAAAACACACCCACCCGAAAACACCCACCCCAAAACACACCCACCCCAAAACACACCCACCCCAACACACACTCACCCCAAAACACACCCAACCCAACTCGCACCTATCCCAAAACACACCCATCCCAAAGCACACTCACCTCAAAACACACTCACCCCAAAACACACCCACCCCAAAACACACTCAGCCCAACACACACCCACCCCAAAACACACTCACCCCAACACACACCCACCACAACACACACCCACCCCAAATCACACTCACCCCAAAACACACCCACCCCAAAACACACCTCCCCAAAACACACTCAGCCCAAAACACACCCACCCCAAAACACACTCAGCCCAAAACACACCCACCCGAAAACACCCACCCCAAAACACACCCACCCCAAAACACACCCACCCCAACACACACTCACCCCAAAACTCACCCACCCCAAAACACACACCCCCAACACACACTCCCCAAAACACACTCACCCCAAAACACACACACCACAAAACACACCCACCCCAACACACACTCAGCCCAACACACACCCACCCCAAAGCACACTCACCCCAAAACACACTCACCCCAAAACACACCCACCCCAAAACACACTCACCCCAACACACACCCACCCCAACACACACCCACCCCAAATCACACTCGCCCCACAACACACCCACCCCAAAACACACCCACCCCAAAACACACTCAGCCCAAAACACACCCACCCCAAAACACCCACCCCAAAACACACCCACCCCATCACACACTCACCCCAAAACACACCCACCCCAAAACACACACACCCCAACACACACTCACCCCAAAACACACACACCACAAAACACACCCACCCCAACACACACTCACCCCAAGACACACCCACCCCAAAACACACACACCACAAAACACACCCACCACAACACACACTCACCCCAAGACACACCCACCCCAACACACACCCACCCCAAAACACACCCACCATCAACACACACCCACCCCAACACAAACTCACCTCAAAACACACCCACCCCAAAACACACTCACCCCAAAACACACTCAGCCCAAAACACACCCACCCCAAAACACACACCCCAAAACACCCACCCCAACACACACTCACCCCAAAACACACCCACCCCAACACACATCTACCCCAACACACACCCACCCCAAAACACACCCACCCCAACACACACCCACCCCAACACACACACACCCCTAAACACACCCACTCCAACACACACACACCCCAAAACACACCCACCTCAACACACTCTCAGCCCAAAACACGCCCACCCCAACACACACCCACCCCAACATACACTCACCTCAAAACACACCCACCCCAAAACACACACAACCCAAGACTCACAAACCCCAAACCGCCCCCCAAACCACACCCACCCCAATACACACCCATTCCAAAACACACCCACCCCAACACACACCCACCCCAACACACACCCACCCCAAAACACACCCACCGTCAACACACACCCACCCCAACACACACGCAGCCCAAAACACACCCACCCCAAAACACACTCACCCCAAAACACACACACCACAAACCCCCCCAAACCACACTCACCCCAAAACACACCCACCCCAAAACACACCCACCCCAACACACACACACCCCAACACACACTCAGCCCAACACACACCCACCCCAACAGACACTCACCTCAATACACACCCACCCCAAAACACACACACCCCAAAACACACCCACCCCAAAACACACCCACCCCAAAACACACTCACCCCAAAACACACACACCCCAAAGCACACCCACCCCAAAGCACACCCACCCCAAAACACACTCACCCCAAAACACACACACCCCAAAGCACACCCACCCCAAAGCACACCCACCCCAAAACACACTCACCCCAAATCACACCCACCCCAACACACACACCGCAAAACACACTCACCCCAACACACACACACCGCAAATCACACCCACCCCAAAACGCAACCAGAATGCACCCACCCGATTTAGCTCCCGCCCACAACATATCCACATCAGAAAACACCCGGCCCACTGCACACTTACCCTGAACCCACAACAGCTTCGTCACAATGTGCCCACCCAACACCTCACCCACCCCGCAACACATGTACCCCGCAACACCCCACCGACCACGCATCCAACTGACCACGCACCCAACCGACCACACACCCACGTCTCAACACACGGTCTGGATGGATCGCTTTCATCAACTGAGCCATTCAGGCAGTTTTAGATACTTGCATGAGTCATTTCCTACTGTCTGATAAACTCATCTACATGGACTGACATCAGTCTTTTCGATTAACAGTGCAATCGAAGTATTGTTTGCGCTTCATGTGCAGAGTCCAAGTTTCCTCACAGGGCAGGTGATAATTAAGGGATTCCCTCTTGCAACAGTTATTGTTCCCGCCAAGTAATTCTTTGTTTTGTCTGATAAGAAGTTATGGTGATATATCACCACAATAGATAAAAAAGATTTTCAAACGTTTATAACTGAATTTATAAAATGATCCATTCCTTTTAGACAGCATGTTTGAGCACCAGAGTGAAGTTATAGTTATGTTTTTTAAAAAATATTTTTTTATTAAAGTTTTGCAAAGTTTTTCATGATAAATAGTAATAATCCTAACACAGCAAAATAGAAGCTCTGGTGAGCATGAAGGGCATATTGCCAATAAATGTAGGTCCCAGAACAAGCAAAATAAAATTGATACTGAACAGTTTTTGAACAATGATGGGGTTGGTTTCCTTTCCATTAATCTTTATTGTCACAAATAGGCTTACATTAACCCCGCAATGAAGTTACTGTGAAAAGCCGCTAGTTGCTACATTCCGGCGCCTGTTCGGGTACACAGAGGGAAAATTCCGAATTCTCAGCTGGTACGGGAATTGAACCTGCTTTGCCGGCCTTGTTCTACATCACAAACCAGCTGTCTAGCCCACTGAGCTAAGCCAGCCCCTGCGGGTGGAATAGATATTGAAAGTTACAATCCGCTGCCTTCGGCGCTGAGGACCCGGGTTCAATCCTGGCCCCGGGTCACTGTCCGTCTGGAGTTTGCACATTCACCCCGTGTTTGCGTGGGTCACGCTCCCACAACACAAAGATGTGCAGGGTAGGTGGATTGGCCCTTAATTGGAAAAAAAGAATTAGGTACCCAAAATTTATTTTGATAAAGTTGAAAGTTACAATCCATGTCACCAATCTTGCCACGGCCACATTTGGCCATTGTCTCCATCTTTTCAGCCACCAAATGATGGCAGCTTCTTTTACGAAATCCTGCCAAGCTGTGATAGTTTGGGTTTTTTCTGAAATTTCCAGTTTGCTATGTTCATTTCCTTAATCCCAGGTCATAGAATCATAGAATTTACGGTGCAGAAGGAGGCCATTCGGCCCATCGAGTCTACACCGGCTCTTGGAAAGAGCACCCTACCCAAGCCCACACTTCCACCCTATCCCCATAACCCAGTAACCCCACCCAGCACCAAGGGCAATTTTGAACACCAAGGGCAATTTATCATGGCCAATCCACCTAACCTGCACATCTTTGGACTGTGGGAGGAAACCGGAGCACCCGGAGGAAACCCACGCCCACACGGGGAGGATGTGCAGACTCCGCACAGACAGTGACTCAAGCCGGAATCTAACCTGGGACCCTGGAGCTGTGAAGCAATTGTGCTATCCACAATGCTACCGTGCTGCCCAGTGCTGTCAGTGCTCTCCTCGCTGGTTGAACTGAAGCAGCACAGTGCTGCACCTGAAATGAAAATCGCTTATTGTCACAAGTAGGCTTCAATGAAGTTACTGTGAAAAGCCCCTAGTCACCACATTCCGGTGCCTGTTCGGGGAGGCTGTTACGGGAATTGAACCGTGCTGCTGGCCTGCCTTGGTCTGCTTTCAAAGCCAGCGGTTTAGCCCTGCGCTAAACAGCCCACCTCATTATGCGCAAGAGAATCAGGTTATTTTGAGGTGGGTTTTCCAGGTTAGAACAAAAGGTAAGGGTGGCGAAAACTAACTTGCTGGTGACAGAGGTTCAGTACATCAAAGAAAAACCATGGTTCATATTTGCGAGACTGTTGATTTTGGCGTCTGGTGATTCCTGAGGAAATGGTAACACTCGAGGGGGAAGTGGATTCCAGGATTTTTAAAAATGACGACTTTCCCGAGACAGCGACAGTGGCGGCTTGGGAAGGAAAAGGAGGATATTATGTGAGGAATTCCAATAGGATGTTCTTCAGGCTGCACATAACTTGACAATGAACATCCTTGAACATTCAAGGAGGTGTGAGTGTTGGGGGGGGAGTGAATTCATTTAGAGTGAATTAGAAAAAAGAAACAGGACATTCAAGTTCAGAAAATGCCACGTCTGGTCATGCGAGCTGCCAAAATTATTGGAATGCGAAGCACTCTCTCTTTCCCCAAGCCTATTGCCTGCTTGGTAGTTCTGCTCCTGATACAAGTGATTGTATATTAGTGTCAGCCAAGGCTCAGTTGGTAGCACTCTTGCCTCTGAATCACAAATTTGTGGGTTCAAGTTCCGACCCTGTAGTTAGATGCAGAAGTCTCGGCCGGCACTCCAGTGCTATAATGTCAGCCTTTCGGTTGAGAAGTTGAACCAAGGTTGTGTAAAAGATTCCAGGACCCTATTTCAAAGAGGATTATCCCCAATGTCCGGGTCAATATTCATCTGTCACTGGTAACCCTGGTCACTGTCGCAATGCTGTTTATGGGATTTTACTGTGCACAAATTGGCTGCATCATTACAACGGTGGCTACATAGCAGAATATTGGCTGTAGGGCAGCACGGTGGCCTAGTGGTTAACACAGCTGCCTCACGGTGCTGAGGTCCCAGGTTCGATCCCGGCTCTGGGTCACTGTCCGTGTGGAGTTTGCACATTCTCCCCGTGTCTGTGTGGGTTTCGCCCCCACAACCCAAAGATGTGCAGAGTAGGTGGATTGGCCACGCTAAATTGTCCCTGAATTGGAACAAATAATTAGGTAATCTAAATTTTTAAAAACAAAAAGAATATTGGCTGTAAAGCATTTTGGAATGTCCTGTTATGGAAGGCAACATGGGTGGGATTTTCCACGTTTGCCAATGAGGTTTCCCGTTGAATGCGACCCTCATTGCCGGGGGGGGGGGGGCCATGGCAGGGGTGCGCTGTCAGCGGGACCAGACGATTCAATTGCCAGGAAAGGCTAGAAAATTCCGGTCTATAAAAATGCAAGCCTTTTATTTTACTGCTAATGCTGTACTAACTTGATGAACTTGCATCTCATTGGGTAAACCCATCGACAGACCAGGGTGGCATTTTCACTTGGAGAAGAGTCATGATCTTATTGAGAATGTCTTACATATTTAAACAAGAACTCTGGGCTGGTTTTGCTCAGCTGGCTGGACAGCTGGTTCATGATGCAGAGAGGACAGCAGCGTGGGTTCAATTCAGGCTGAGGTTATCCAAGAAGGCCCCGCCTTCTCAACCTTGTCCCTTGCCTGAGGTGAGGTGATCCTCAGGTTAAATCACCACCAGGCAGCTCTCCCCCTCAAAGGGAAAAGCAGCCTATGGTCATATGGGATATGGCGACTTTACACCAGATAAATGTTTTGTGAAATATGAACGCATATGGCCCAGTAATAAAGTTTGTCTCAGACACGGTACTATAATTAGGCCAATAGATTTGCCATCGCCAAGGTTCATCCAGAAACTTACATCTTCACACTTTCCGGAATCTTCTTTGTAATTTGCAGCCAACAATGGGACTAATGAAGAGCTGTTACACTATCATGGACTCTATCATATCAGGTGGACATTAAAGAGCCTACTTGAGGCAGAGTAGGGGAATTCTCCCAGTCTCCTGGTCAACATTTTTCCCTTAAACAATCCTAAAACAGATTATCTAGTCATTATCACATTGTGTTTTCTGGGCACTTGTTTTCAAATTGGCAACTGTGTTTTCTACATTACAAAATTAACTGCATTAAGCATGTCATTGGCTGTGAAGTAGTTGGAATTTCCTGAGGTGGCGGAAGGTGCTATATAAGGTAGATTGGGGGAGACTGTTGGCAGGCAAAGGGACGGCTGGTAAATGGGAGGCTTTTAAAAATGTGTTAACCAGGGTTCAGGGTAAGCACATTCCCTTTAGAGTGAAGGGCAAGGCTGGTAGAAGTAGGGAACCCTGGATGACTCGAGATATTGAGACTCTGGTCAAAAAGAAGAAGGAGGCATATGACGTACATAAACAACTGGGATCAAGTGGATCCCTTAAAGAGTATAGAGATTGTCAAAATAGAGTTAAGAGGGAAATCAGGAGGGCAAAAAGGGGACATGAAATTGCTTTGGCAAATAATGCAAAGGAGAATCCAAAGAGCTTCTACAGATACATAAAGGGAAAAAGAGTAACTAGGGACAGAGTAGGGCCTCTTAAGGATCAACAAGGACATCTATGTGCAGAGCCACAAGAGTTGGGTGAGATCCTGAATGAATATTTCTCATCGGTATTCACGGTGGAGAAAGGCATGGATGTTAGGAAACTAAGGGAAATAAATAGTGATGTCTTGAGAAGTGTGCATATTACAGAGGAGGAGGTGCTGGAAGTCTTAAAGCGCATCAAGGTAGATAAATCCCCGGGACCTGATGAAATGTATCCCAGAATGTTGTGGGAGGCTAGGGAGGAAATTGCGGGTCCCCTAACAGAGATATTTGAATCATCGGCAGCCACAGGTGAGGTGCCTGAAGATTGGAGAGTAGCGAATGTTGTGCCCTTGTTTAAGAAGGGCAGCAGGGAAAAGCCTGGGAACTACAGACCGGTGAGCCTAACGTCTGTAGTAGGTAAGTTGCTAGAAGGTATTCTGAGAGACAGGATCTACAAGCATTTAGAGAGGCAAGGACTGATTCGGGGCAGTCAGCATGGCTTTGTGCGTGGAAAATGATGTCTCACAAATTTGATTGAGTTTTTTGAGGGGGTGACCAAGAAGGTAGATGAGGGCAGTGCAGTAGACGTTGTCTACATGGACTTTAGCAAAGCCTTTGACAAGGTACCGCATGGTAGGTTGTTGCAGAAGGTTAAAGCTCACGGGATCCAGGGTGAGGTTGCCAATTGGATTCAAAATTGACTGGACGACAGAAGACAGAGGGTGGTTGTAGAGGGTTGTTTTTCAAACTGGAGGCCTGTGACCAGTGGTGTGCCTCAGGGATCGGTGCTGGGTCCACTGTTATTTGTGATTTATATTAATGATTTGGATGAGAATGTAGGAGGCATGGTTTGTAAGTTTGCAGATGACACCAAGATTGGTGGCACAGTGGATAGTGAAGAAGGTTATCTAGGATTGCAACGGGATCTTGATCAATTAGGCCAGTGGGCCAACGAATGGCAGATGGAGTTTAATTTCGACAAATGTGAGGTGATGCATTTTGGCAGATCGAATCACCAGGACCTACTCAGTTAATGGTATGGCGTTGGGGAGAGTTATAGAACAAAGAGATCTAGGAGTACAGGTTCATAGCTCCTTGAAGGTGGAGTCGCAGGTGGACAGGGTGGTGAAGAAGGCATTCGGCATGCTTGGTTTCATTGGTCAGAACATTGAATACAGAAGTTGGGACGTCTTGTTGAAGTTGTACAAGACATTGGTACGGCCACACTTGGAATACTGTGTGCAGTTCTGGTCACCCTATTATAGAAAGGATATTATTAAACTAGAAAGAGTGCAGAAAGGATTTACTAGGATGTTACCGGGACTTGATGGTTTGAGTTATAAGGAGAGGCTGGATAGACTGGGACTTTTTTCCCTGGAGCGTAGGAGGCTTAGGGGTGATCTTATAGAGGTCTATAAAATAATGAGGGGCATAGATAAGGTAGATAGTCAACATCTTTTCCCAAAGGTAGGGAAGTCTAAAACTAGAGGGCATAGGTTTAAGGTGAGAGGGGAGAGATTCAGAAGGGCCCAGAGGGGCAATTTCTTCACTCAGAGGGTAGTGAGTGTCTGGAATGTGCTGCCAGAGGTAGTAGTAGAGGCGGGTACAATTGTGTCTTTTAAAAAGCATTTAGATAGTTACATGGGTAAGATGGGTATAGAGGGTTATGGGCCAAGTGTGGGCAACTGGGACTAGCTTAATGGTAAAAACTGGGCAGCATGGACTGGTTAGGCCGAAGGGCTTGTTTCCATGCTGTAAACTTCTATGATTCTATGATTCTATAAATGAAGCAGTTAGAATGCCCTAAGGTGGTGGAAGGTGCTATATAAATGAAGCAGTTGCAATGACCTGAGGAGGTGGAAGGTGCTATATAAATGAAGCAGTTGGAATGCCGTGAGGAGGTGGAAGGTGCTATACAAATGAAGCAGTTGCAATGCCGTGAGGAAGTGGAAGGTGCTATATAAATGAAGCAGTTGCAATGACCTGAGGAGGTGGAAGGTGCTATATAAATGAAGCAGTTGCAATGACCTGAGGAGGTAGAAGGTGCTATATAAATGAAGGAGTTGGAATGCCCTGAGGTGGTGGAAGGTACTATGCTAATTGGCACACGTGACTGGTTAATTCAGATGGTTAGATCATGGTGTGAATAATGCTGGAATCCTGGGTTCAGCCCTCTACTAATCAGTGTGTCTGTTCAGCCTCAAACCACGCCAATGTCTTCTATTCAAGGCTGAGTTAGACAAATTTTTGATCTACAAGGAAATCGATGGTTATGGGTGACAGGTAGGGAAGTAGAGTCGAAGCCACAATAAGATCAGTCATGATCTAATTGGATGGAGGGGCAGGCTCGAGGGGCCGAATGGCTTACTCCTGTTTCTTATGTTCTTACTGTCTTTCCTTCATGAGGTATAATCTCAGTGACAAGACTTTACACCAGTTTATTGTCTGAAAGCCAGATTACAGTAGCTGCACCCAAATTGTTCCCTATTCAAAAAGAAGTGGGGGTTAAGTATGTTGCAAGAGTGAGAATTCAGATTCCTTTCTGATTCAGCTTTGAGTGACAAAACCAGTGTGTCCCTTCAGACAAGAAAGAGAAAATCCATCCCTCAGCTCCGCTACAACACTGGGGAGAGGAGTTTCCTCCACACTGTTAGCAATTGGAGCAGATCATTCTAGACATATTGATCTTATGAAATGGTAGAAAACACCACAATCAGGACTGACTGCTGATAAGACAATGTAATTTTAGAGGAATGCAGACCTCCCGATTGCTTTATCCACAGATGGCAACAGTTTACTCCCTAACCCTCCCTAACCACCAGGAGAGTGGAGAAGAATCCAACGGGAAAGGGAGAACTACAGCCCACAATCAGAAATTGAAATCATCCTGGAAGTAAGGTACATTTTTGAACTTAAAATTCAGTAAAAATTACTTTTCCCAAATAAAAACAGATGTTAAACTGCTCAGCAAGTCACTCAACATCGTGAATAAAAGGATAGCCTAATTTCGCATCAGCCTAGAAGTTGGAAGTCTATAGTCACAGAAGTCAGTGCAGAAGAAGGCCATTCGGCTCAGCGTCCCTGGCCGCTGAAAGAGCACCCTACCTAAGACCACACCTCCACCCCATCCCCGCAACCCAGCAACCACACCTAACTTTTGGACACTATGGGGCAATTTAGCGTGACCAAGCGACCTAACCCGCACATCTTTGGACTGTGGGAGGAAACCGGAGCACACGGAGGAAACCCACCCACACACGGGGAGAATGTGCAGACTCTGCACAGACAGTGACCCAAGCCGGGAATCGAACCCGGGTCCCTAGCGCTGTGAAGCAAAGTGCTAGCCGGGCTGCCCTCTCGTCATATTCAATGTGTTTAGTAATCTTTCCTTTAACTTTCTGATTATCCTCCTGCATTGTTTCAACGGTTCTAATATTTGTTGATTGATTTTTCTTTATCTCAGAGTTCATTTCTACTTATCTTGAACTGGCAAAGTTCAGCATCACTCTGCTTTTCACATCTTTCAGATCTCAACTTGATTTAATTCACTTCTTCACAATTAGATTCAACTGTTGCTTCCCCGCCAGTATTCCTGGGCAAAGCGATCAGCATTTCTTTATTTCTTCAATGCAGAAAAACAAGTTTATTACAATCCTTTGTATGTGCCTTATGTGCAAAAGGGTTCCCGATGGGTGTACTCCTTTTCTAAATCTGGTTCAAAGTAGACTTGACGAACGATATTAATGATGTGAAAGGTGAGGGGCATTTTCCCTTCTGGAAATGTTTCACAAGTTAGGTCTTTTTCGAAGCAGCAGATTCCTTAAGATTATTCATGCATTCCTGCAGAAGGTTTGTTGCAGATAAACTATAAGTCACTGTTTAATAACAACTCTGTATCACTCTCAATTAGGGTTCGACTTTTAGTAGTTTTACAAGGGGTCGAGGCTTTAAGACTTGAGCGGATATTTGAATTGACATTATTCTGGCCATGGTAGTGAAAAGACACATTCATCACTTTGCCAATGAACCTAATGAGTGATTACACAGTCGGAGCATTTCAACTGCAGCTGTTTGAATGGGTCCTAGCAGACTGTAACAGGAACCATGTGAAAGTGTCTTGTGATGACCATCAAGTGGATGAGTTGTAAACACTTTCACAGAATCATAGGTCCGAGTGGCGAAGGTATTGGGGCAGGAGTTGCGACCGTGGTGGGGTCATGCTGAGGCTGCTGAGGGGCAGCTGATTAAACCCAAGCAGAAAGATGTGGAAGGATAGCAGTGCCGGTGTTAACCCCCATACTTGTGCTCGGAAGTTATTTCTGTCGCTGATTTGGCTCCAGACGGGCTTCACGGATTCCTTCAGGTTTGGGCGACAGATGTGAGAGTTTGCGGTAAGCGGTAAGATTCTAGATTTCAGGCACGGGGGTGGGGGTTTGGGGGAGGGGGTGACTCGAAAATGGGGGGAAATAGCAAATGAAGGAGCAGTTTAGAAATATGCAACTCTATATTTGAACCTTTAAAGACAAAAGTCATGACTGTGATTCATCTCCCTTAAAGAGCAAGCTCCATCATCTTGCCGTGGGCAGCACGGTAGCACAGTGGTTAGCACCATTGCTTCACAGCTCCAGGGTCCCAGGTTCGATTCCGGCTTGGGTCGCTGTCTGTGCGGAGTCTGCACATCCTCCCCGTGTTTGCGTGGGTTTCCTCCGGGTGCTCCGGTTTCCTCCCACAGTCCAAAGATGTGCAGGTTAGGTGGATTGGCCATGATAAATTGCCCTTAGTGTCCAAAATTGCCCTTAGTGTTGGGTGGGGTTACTGGGTTATGGGGGTAGGGTGGAGGTGTTGACCTTGGCTAGGGTGCTCTTTCCAAGAGCCGGTGCAGACTCGATGGGCCGAATGGTCTCTTCTGCACTGTAAATTCTATGAATCTTTGGAAAAAGAGGAAGAAACTTATGATGAAATTTGGTCTAATACTTATGTTCAAGTAATGCATGCCAATAATAAACATGTCGAGGGACCAGCAAAATATTACTGACCCTCCCAATGGTTTAGTTAAAATCTGAGTTAATGATTATATTAATTATTCTGAATTCAGTTCTCAGACATTGTCACACTCAGTCATTCTAGTATCCCCAGTACAGCAGCATTCCTCATTGAGAATAGGCTGCTACAGCAGCTATCTGAGAACACTATCTTTTATCGACAAAAGCCAATCTATGCTGTGCCATGACTACGGGTCATGGCCCTGAATTACTCACGGATAAATTGAACTTTTAAATAAGACATACGCTTTTTAAAAATGGACATAAACTGGCTGACGCTGCAAAGTAACCACTTGCTGGAATCCCTATGTGGACTACGCTTGACCAATTTGTCCAGAGAGAACGGAATGTCACACCTTTTTCAGACAGAGATACTGCAAAGGAAGAGGTGCAGGGTGGGATTTTCCAGCCATTCCCAGCAGTGCGAATAATGGGAAAATCCGTTGACAGTGGCAATACCAGAGGATTGTGCCACCACCTAATGGTGAGTTACCTGTGCTGCTGTAAATCATTCCAGCGGGGTGGGGTAGTTCAGTGAAGGGGTGGAATCCTGCCCACAATGCAAAAGGGTCACTGTGCGGAGTCTGCACGTTCTCCCCCTGTCTGCGTGGGTTTCCTCCGGGTGCTCCGGTTTCCTCCCACAGTCCAAAGACATGCAGGTTAGGTGGATTGGCCAAGCTAAATTGCCCTTAGTGACCAAAAAGGTTAGGAGGGGTTACGGGGAATAGGGTGGAAGTGAGGGCTTAAGTGGGTCGGTGTAGATTCGATGGGCTGAATGGCCTCTTTCTGCACTGTATGTTCTATGTTCTCGGAAGAGATGCAGTACAAAACCCCGAACTGTAATCTTGTGTGGAGATAATGCTGTGTGGCTGATTACCGTCTCAGCAGAAACCATTTCCTGTGAGTTATATCCCAAACTGTGGACATGATGGTTGGAATTTTCCAACCCTTCACGCCAGCGGGATCTCCCACATAGTGGGGTTGGAATAGACCAGCTGATGTGAGTTGAAAGAAAGAAGTTCTGGGCGAAACACATGTTTGTGTTTTTTTCCCCTTCCTGGAATACACAAGAAAAAGAGTTGTCAAACCAACCCTGGTTTCTGTGGGCTGGTCTGGTGTTCTAGTTATGCTGTGCCAGTATGTGAAGGTCACAGCTGAAGAACATCCACTAGGTATCCCTACACATGCAGGTAAAAAAGGTCTCTCTCTCTCTGGTTGCTGGAAGCAAGTCATAAATCAGCAAAGCCACAGTTGAAAAGAAAACAGGACAACTCTTTTCAGCTGATCTACGGAACCAAGAATCTCCAAACCAACTGCTCAAATGCCAAACTCAGCGCTACCAGAATCACCCAACTTAATGGCTGCAACATTTCACAATCCACTCCTGACGGACAAACCGAAGACTGATTTGTGTGCCTTTTTCAACTTTTATTTTTGGACTCATTTCTTATTCATAATCTGTGTGCATGTATGTTGTATTTTATTACTTTCTTCTCATGTTTTATTAATTAATAATCTCAATCATTATTTAACTCAACGAAACCTAGTCAAATTGGCTCCTTTTAAAACATAAATACATTAGCTCTGGAAAAAGGTATCTATGAGGTGATCCTTTTTTAAATTAGCCTTGCAGCAGAGGCCAGTCAAAGGGGTTGAATAAAGAATAAAGATGGGGAACCAGTTCATCCCTCCAGGATCATAATAAATTGAGGGACCTCAGGCGGTATTCACCGTTCCCCGACGCCGAAGTCGTAATCGGCGATCGGGCGGAAAATCCCTTCCGACACCCAAATCGGGGGCGCCGCCAGTGTTTTATCCTCCGCCCCCTGCGGAATTGCGTCATCGCGTCGCGCTGCATGCCGTTGGAAGGCCTTCCCCTGATGCTTCCCCACCGATGGGCCGGTGATCTCAGCAGTCGGGAACCCAGCTTGGCGGCTGCGGACTGTGTTCAGCGCCGCCACAGTCGGCCGGAAGCCATGCTGCTGGCTGGGGGGGGGTGCTTCCGTGAGGCCAGGGGGTGGCCAGAGGCACTATTTGGCAGGTCGAGTCCGCGCACGGCCAGCGCCATATTTTACGACGCGACCGCTGCATGCCGTCTCCGTCCGCATGCGCGGCCATGGACCCGGCCATTTTTCAGTCACTTATATCATGGCAGCCGGGAGTCTTACTCGGCGCCAATTTTGGCGTCCTAAAACATCACAATTGCCATGCCGGTGTCGGCACTTAGCCTCCAAAACGGTGAACTCGCCCCTCATCCGGGGACCGGTCATGATGGCTAATAGGTGAAAGTAAAATGAATTAGAAAAACTTGCCCAGTTCAGCAAAATCTCCCCATAATACCAAGCATTGCCAATCATACAGAAAAATGGTAAAGATAGCAAGTATTGGAAATTAAAAAGATTATACTCTTGCAGTAGAGAGTAAGCACGATGGAAAATGGCAAACAAGAAGGAGATGATTTGGAAATTATACAATGTGAAGGAGTGAATGACTGTTTAATGCATTACCGTCGCTGCTTTTAAGTGGTCCTTTTAAGCTATTTGGCTCAAATCAGTTAATATCTCTGTTATGTTTTGGGGGGGGCTTTACTCCAGTTACTTTTCATAGAATTTACAGTACAGAAGGAGGCCATTCGGCCCATCGAGTCTGCACCAGCTCTTGGAAAGAGCGCCCTACCCAAGGTCAACACCTCCACCCTATCCCCATAACCCAGTAAACCCCACCCAACACTAAGGGCAATTTTTGACACTAAGGGCAATTTACCATGGCCTATCCACCTAACCTGCACATCTTTGGACTGTGGGAGGAAACCGGAGCACCCGGAGGAAACCCACGCACACACGGGGAGGATGTGCAGACTCCGCACAGACAGAGACCCAAGCCGGAATCGAACCTGGGACCCTGGCGCTGTGAAGCAATTGTGCTATCCACAATGCTACCGTGCTGCCCACTACTTTGCTAAGGTTAAGTACCTAATGGCACACCATATGAGCTGCAGTCTGCGTTAATCTGCCCAAGACCGAGATTATTTGCAGCAAGACCAAGATTTGAACAAAACTCTTATTACTTTCCTCCAGCTTTGCAGTTACACTGGCCGTGACTTTGTTCATGCAGCAGGATCCTGGGCCTTAAAGCGGGGGAGCGACTCCACTTTGGGCATTTGCAGGACTCAGGCATGCATACTATAGGGGGAGGGGTGAAGGCAGGTGTACATATTACAGGAGGCAGACAGCCCCCAACAACAGGTCAACAGTCTCAGAAGTGCCACCAAGAGTGGATGAAGAGGATGCCATGGAAGGCTGGTGCCCTCCCAAATAGGAAGTCATGATCTGTGGATACTGGGGCCAGTCATGCAGGTCCTGGTGAGGGCTTTGGGATTGGTAAGGGTAGGCAGCAGCCTTGCTCTGTTGGGTTCCCTTGAAAGGCCAAATAATGCCCAATAGGATGGCACCCACTTCCTCCCTCCATCCCCCTCGGGTGCCCACTAATAGGCTGCAGGGATTTACCAGACAGTCTTCCCACATGGTGTTGGACCCACCGGTCACTGATGAAATGCCAGTGGCAACAGGAAGTGGCCTTTGATTGATCACTTCAGTGGCTCAATTGGCTTCTGTGCAGGAGGGCTGTATGCCACATTCGCCCATTAACCTATCCCCCCCCCCCCCCCCCCCCCCCCCCCGCAAATGACAAAATGGCATGACAGTGGGATGATAGCGGGCACTCCAACCCCTGCCTCCTCACAGGCCAGACAATTCCCAACCTGTCCCCAGAGCGCTGGCATAATTTAGCCCACTGTACATCCTTCTATTATTTCCTTTGACTTCAGATGATCTTTAAAAAGTCTGTGAGCAGTACGAATGTTATTCTGTTGCCTTGCATCATTCTCTGGAATGGCAAATAATTGTCACATTTGCTGCATTAAATTTCACTGTGAATCGATACATCTGTCTGATAGCTTTACATACATGGATCATGGATTGGAACAAAACAGGCTGGTGAAAACTTTCAAAAACATGACAGCAAATTTCCATTATGTACCTCTAAATCTTACACTGATCAAACATAAATTCAAAGAAAATTATAGAATACTTGTATTTGAATTGAATGGTAACATGGTGATTGTGGTAATTGTCCCTTTCAGGGCAATACAGCAGAGATAGGGTCCTCTGGCTAAGGGGACAAAGTGGAACACAGAATGGGTAATCACCCCAAGGGGTTGTCATAATATACACCAGTGAGACCAATCAACATACACACCGCAGCCAATCACCAGTGAGAGCACACGCACTATAAAGACAGGGGACATCAGAGTTCCCGCTCATTCGAGTAGCAGCTAGCTAGGAGCACAGAGCTCACAGCCTGCAACACAGACATTCACCATGTGCTGAGTGCATCAACTGGTTCGGACAAGGCAAAGGTCTTTAGTTAAAGCTGGTATCGTATTTACCCACAGTTCAAGTATGTTTAAATAGTTAACCGTTTAATAAAACAGTGTTGCACTACTTCAACTGATGGTGACCTGTATGTGATCCAGAACACCCAACACATCATGATACCAGGTGTGGTTGCATACTAGCATTTCTTAGATCTACCTGCAAGTGATCTGCCTTCCGCCAGCATTCCGTCATCCTGCAACATGGACAACATCAGCCCACCGCCGGCCCTCCGCATCGCCGCCAACCTCGGGGCCACCTGGAAGATTTTCAAACAGCGCTTCCAGCTCTATCTCGAAGCCACGGACAGGGAGGACGCCTTGGACACCAGAAAGATTGCCCTTCTCCTCTCCACGGCCGGGGACCATGCCATCCATATTTTCATCTCTCTCACCTTTGCCGATGACGAAGACAAGACGAAGTTCAAGACGGTTCTCAAATTTGACACTCACTGCAGCGTAGAGATGAATGAAAGTTTTGAATGCTACGTGTTCCAGCAGCGTTTGCAGGGTAAGGACGAACCTTTCCACTCCTTTTTAACGCACCTCCGCATGCTTGCGCAATCTTGCAGCTACGGGCCCACCTCCGACTCCGTGATACGCGACCAGATCGTTTTTGGTGTTCAGTCGGATCCCCTACGTCAGCAGCTCCTCAAAGTAAAGCGACTGCCATCGAGACCTGTGACCTACATGAAAATGCCACCAGTCGGTACTCCCATATACAAGCGGCTGAAACGGTGCGGCAAGGTCCCCACGAGGCGGAACGGGTCCAAGTGACTGAACACCTCCAGGGCCTCAGCCTGGATGAGGGCGGCCATTTTGCGTGCTTTTTGCGGACTCCCGCGCTTGTACGCACCAAATGAGGGGACGGCGACATGGAGGAACGTAATGTGCAGGCGCGCATCATGCAGGACCGCACCGCGCATGCGCAGTGGCGCAGCGAACGTGCTGACGTCATGACGCGCGGCAACTGTGGCCCCGCCCATTTAAAGCGGCAATGCCCCGCAAAATCTCGACAATGCCTACAATGTGGAAGACTTGGCCACTATGCTGCCTGCTGTCGAGCAGCTCAGCCGTCCAATTCATATCGCTTCAGCCAGCCTCGCAGGAATGTTCGGGCAATTCAACCCACGGTCATCGAGTCCGATTGTGACCGCCCACACAGCAGTGACACCGGGGACCCGAAGGCGCCTTTTCGAGTCGGTGTCGTAACGGAAAACAGGCTGGCCCCGAAGCAAAGACACCAGCCGCTGTCGGTATACAGCATCAATCCAGACAATGAGTGGTGTTGCTAACTTTCCGGTTGGTTTAATTGCTCTGTTTTATTACCTTTGCTCTCGAGTCGCCAGGTATTTTTATGATACCGCCACGAGGTTCAAGTCCAAGTAATGATCAATAACGCAATACACCGATTAGTAAGATTCAAATCAAAGCACATTTAGTATACACAGTAATTGCTACTCATGCACAAATTCTACGTCTAAGCTACTTCTACAACTAACAGGCCTATACTTAACTTTAGACTGGCCCACCAGGTCAGGGGAACAAATGGCCTTTCGTTCGGGTTCTGAGTCTGCGGGATTCGAAGTTGGTCTGGATTGGTAGCTAGGAATGCCTATCTCGTAGCAAGCGTTGAATTAAGACTTACTTCTGTCGGTGGTCACTGCACCGGTCACGGTCAATATTGGCTGGTGTTGCTGGGGGACCCGGGCAGGACAAAGAGAGAGAGAGAGCGATTTGAACTTGGGGCTTAACTCTTATAGTCCCCAGGTGCTTCCCGCCTTTCGGGGCGGACCCTGTGATTGGACTTTGTCCCAATCGCTTGGTTCGATTTCTCCAATACTGGAGCGGTTCCCTGATCGATGGGCGGTCTTGAGGTGTTCGTTCACCTCCTTTGTGTTGGCTCCTGCTGGCGCCGAGGAGTCTGGCTTTGCTTTGTGTGTCCCAAATGTTACTTTTTGTTCCCGGGGATTGCTCATCAGTATGTAGATGGCTGCTACTTTGTTATGCTGATGGTCGCTGGTATCGATGTTGTCTGGCCTTTTGCAGAGTTAAATACACAGCAAACCTGTACCTGCTGGTTTCTGTCTGTGTTGGCTGAGTTTCCCATCAGCCTTTGCCGTTCGCCATTTTAAATCGGGAGTTGGCCAATTTAGGTGGCTACAGTGGTGTGCCACCCTGACGGTCAACTGGCCCCAAATACGATTCCGTCTGGACACTGGTGCCTCCGCCAATCTCATGGCGTGGTCTGCTTTCCAAAGCCTTCGTGTCAAACCAACCATTCTTCCATCGGCCTGCCAGCTATTGGACTACAATGGCAACATCATTCCTGCTACTGGCTCATGCCAAGTCGAAGTGACGCACAAGTCACGAAAAGCCATCCTTCCTTTCGAGATCGTGGGCTCCTCGAAGGATTCTCTGCTTGGCGCACAGGCGTGCAAATTGCTAAACGTCGTTCAAAGAGTTCACTCTCTCTCTCCTGATGACACATCAGGATGCTGACTTCAGGGCGCAACTCAACACCATCATTGACCAGCACCTTCGAAGGCATGGGCATGCTCCCATATACTTTCAAGATCACACTCAAACAGAACGCCACGCCTGTGGTGCATGCACCTCGCAGAGTCCCAGCACCCCTCAAGGACCGCCTCAAGCAGCAGCTGCAGGACCACCAAGACCAAGGAGTGATATCCAGAGCTACGGAACCAACCGACTGGCTCAGTTCCATGGTGCGCATAAAGAAGCCTTCCGGCGAACTCAGAATCTGCATTGATCCAAAGGATCTGAATTGCAACATAATGAGGGAGCATTACCCAATCCCCAAGCGCGAAGAGATCACATGCGAGATGGCTCGGGCCAAGCTCTTCACCAAACTTGACGCCTTGAAAGGATCCTGGCAATTCAACTAGACAGATCCAGCAGGAAACTGTGTACATTTAACACCCATTTTGGCAGTTATTGTTACAACAGGATGCCGTTTGGGATCATATTGGCATCAGAAGTATTCCATAGGATCATGGAACAAATGATGGAAGGCATTGAAGGTGTTCGCGTCTATGTTGACGACATAATCATTTGGTCCAGGAGCATATCAGTCGCCTCCAGCGCGTGTTCAAACGCATACGGGAGCAGGGCCTACGCCTCAACAGAGCCAAATGCTCCTTCGGCCAGACGGAATTCAAGTTCCTAGGGGACCACAATTCCCAGTTGGGTGTGCGGCCGGATGCGGACAAGGTGGCTGCCATCACAGCCATGAAAAAGCCAGAGGACAAGAAGGTGGTCCTCCGATTTCTGGGCATGGTCAACTTCCTAGGGAAGTTCATCCCTAACCTCGCCTCTCATACCACAGCTCTCAGGAACCTGGTCAGGAAGGCAACAGACTTCCAATGGTTTCCTGCCCATGAGAGCCAATGGACAGAACTTAAAACCAAACTTACCACGGCCCCGGTTTCGACCGATGCCAGCCAATCTGGCATTGGGGCAGTGCTACTGCAAAGCGATGAGGCCTCATCATGGGCTCCCGTTGCATATGCGTCACATGCCATGACCCCCACGGAACAATGCTACGCGCAGATAGAAAAGGAGTGCATGGGCCTGTTGACCGGTGTCGACAAATTTCATGATTATGTGTATGGCCTTTACCAATTCACCGACGAGACCGACCATCGCCCGCTGGTCAATATAATACAAAAAGACTTGAACGACTTGACGCCTCGCCTCCAGCGCATTCTGCTCAAACTCCGGCGATACGATTTTCAGCTCGTATACACCCCGGGCAAAGACCTGATCATAGCGGACGCTCTGTCCAGGGCAGTCAACACCTTGTGTGACCCAGAGGGGTTCGTCTGCCTGGTTGACGCCCATGTGGCCTTCGTGGTCTCCAATCTACCGGCCACGGATGAGCGCCTCGTCCAAATTCGACGCGAGACTGTGGCTGACCCCCTGCTACAGCGTGTCATGCGCCACCTAACAGACGGGTGGCTCAAGGGCCAATGTCCGCAGTTCTACAACATCAGAGACGATCTGGCGGTAGTCGATGGTGTCCTCCTGAAGCAGGACCGCATTGTTATCCCGCACAGCATGCACCAGTTCTTCTTGAACAGCTACACGAGGGGCATCTTGGCGTGGAGAAGTGCCACCGACGGGTCCGAGAGGCAGTGTACTGGCCCGGCATCTATGACGGCATCGCCAACACATTACTCAACTGCCCCACCTGTCAGCGGTTCCAGCCGGCCCAACCACGTGAGACCCTACAGCCCCATGAGTTGGTCACGTCCCCTTGGTTCAAGGTCGGCATCGACCTGTTCCACGCGCTGGGCAGGGACTATGTTCTGATTGTAGACTATTTTTCAAACTACCCGGAGGTGGTACGTTTGCACAACATCACATCGTCTGCAGTCATCCGTGCCTGTAAGGACACCTTTGCTCGTCACGGCATCCCATTCACTGTGATGTCGGACAATGGCCCCTGCTTCGCAAGCCAGGAATGGTCCAACTTTGCCAGGAGGTACAACTTTGTGCATGTGACATCCAGTCCCCTGTACCCCCAATCCAATGGCAAAGCGGAGAAGGGCGTCCACATATTCAAACGGCTCCTCTGCAAGGCTGCTGATGCAGGATCCGACTTCTACCTCGCTCTGCTGGCCTATCGCTGGGCCCCACTGTCCACTGGCCTGTCGCCAGCCCAGCTGCTCATGGGTCGCACCCTGAGGACAACGGTGCCGTCCATTCACGTCCCAGACCTCGACCACATTCTGTTCCTTCAATGAATGCAACTGTCTCATGCACAGCACAAGGCGGCTCATGACACCCGTGCAGCTGATCTCCCTGCTCTGGCTCCAGATGACAACCTCCGCATCCATCGTCCGGATGGTGGCTGTTCTGTAACTGCTGTGGTTCTTCGGCAGGTTGCTCCCCGCTCATTCCTGGTTCATCTCCCGGATGGTTCCATTCTGCGCCATAATCGGCGTGCCCTTCGTCTCATTCCGTGCTCGCTACGTGATCCTCCGCCAGTGCCACGCCCTCCTGTTGTCCCTGACCTGGACTATGCAGAGATTCCGGTTACTCTGCATTCTCCTCACTCTGATGCAGTCCAGCCCACTCCTCAGCTGGTGGCTCCTGACCCACCCTTGAGGCGGTCAACCAGAATTCGTCGCCCACCTCAGAGACTTAATTTGTGAACTTTGCACTAATGGACTCTCTGGTCTGTTCTGTTCTTCTGTTTAATCATTCAAGGGGTTTGTATATAGTGTTCATCTCGTTATTTGTGTGACACACTGTTTTTTTCTGCACCACGTACCTTCCCATATAAATAGCTTAGTTTTATGTACATAGTCCTGTAAATATTTCACACACACGTAATCAGGAACATTCACCACACACTATTTATTGTCACGCAGGCACATTTTCTTATATAAAAGGGGGTATGTCATAATACACCAGTATATCATGGTGCAGACACACACTGATGGACACACAGTGGGACCAATCAACATACACAACACCGCAGCCAATCACCAGTGAGAGCACATGCACTATAAAGATAGGGGGCATCAGAGTTCCCGCTCATTCGAGTAGCAGCTAGCTAGGAGCACAGAGCTCACAGCCTACAACACAGACATTCACCATGTGCTGAGTGCATCAACTGGTTCGGACAAGTGAAAGGTCTTTAGTTAAAGCTGGTATTGTATTTACCCACAGTTCAAGTATGTTTAAATAGTTAACATTTTAATAAAATAGTGTTGCACTACTTCATGTGTTGGTGACCTGTGTGTGATCCAGAACACCCTACACATCAGGGGTGGAGTCCTCTCTCAGGCAGGAGACATGTAGAGGCTAGGTGCCGTACAGTTTTTCTCATTAATAAATATCTTCTGTGTTTCTAATTAAGTCTGTGAAAGTGCATCATTACATCTGGCAATGAGGATTAGATAATGATGACACTGCCTCTGGCCCGACACCTGTGAGTACCCAGTTTTAAGCGATGTCTGAAACATAAAGTACTCACCTGAATGCCTCTCTTTTGCGAATAGGCCCATTTCCGATGTTGAGATATTGCCAGACCCTGAGGGACAGATACAGATCAAACCCGAATTGGCTGGTAAAATCAGAAACATATAGAGAAAAAAATCAAGAGAAGATAACCGTGCAAAGCAAGATCTGTGGCTTTAAGTTTTTTCAAAAAGTAACTTAAGTTAAAAAAAGAGTTGTTGCAAAGTTTTCTTTAAAAAAAAGAGAACTCAGAAAGAAGTGCCATAAGTGAAAAAAGAAAAAAATGGCCAGGGAGCTACAGGAGTTGACTCGAAGTGGCAGGAAAATCAAAAGGCTGAAACTGACAAGTACCCAATTGGAACAGAGCCTGCAGGGGTCCCTGCCAACAATCACTGCACTGATGCACTTCAAGCAGAGAAGTTCTGAAATTTAAAAAAGACAAGTCAAAAAGTTTTAAAAGCAAGCTCAAGAACATTGGTTCTGCAAGTGAAATAGACAAAAAAAAACAGCACTAAAAGTGGAAGTTTTAAAAGTTAAGAAAAGAGCAGCCAGGTTTGCGCCAAAACACAGAGAGAAAGTTGATAGCTGCTGACTGCTCAGTGAAAGAAAAATGATAGTCTTAAGGCAGTAATGCATTTAAAGAAGTAATGCATTTAAAGTGGGCAATGCATTTAAAGCGACAACCACAAGACGGAACAAACATCTATGGACTGGAAAATTGGAGAAGATCCCATTTAGAGGGCAACTCTAAAAGAAAAAGGTTCATAAGCAACAAAGCCCTCAAGGAAGAGGCAATGCAAGACCTCAGAGGAATTGGGAAAAAGAAAGAGGGCACGGAAAGACCCAAGAAGGAGAGGAATGAAAGACCCCAGAAGGAGGGCAATGTAAGACCCCAGAAGGAGGGCAACAAAAGATCTCACAAGATGGAGAGCACTGAAAGAATTGCAGAACAAAAACAAGTCAACACTTTGTTGAAGACAGATCTGACCAACAGTGAAGCCAAAAAGGTTGAAGTTAAGACAAGTAGAAGTGAAGGTTCCATTTGTCAAATGTATATGTCCAGTGACAACATGATGGATTCTCCTGAGAAGAAATTAAATACTTCAAAAGAAACGAGGAACTATGAACATAAAGAAGAATCAGCAAAAAGAATTAAAACTCTAGAAAAGACATTAAAACCACAAGATGAAATGACTGTCAGCAAACTTTTTAAAAAGTTGTGCAAATTTACAAAATGAAGTTTAAAGAATAAGGAAAAATTAATGAGGCAATGAATAAGCTGACGTCCATGAAAAAGCAACTTGAAAATAAGAGCAAGTCCAGTGAAGAACTGAAACAGGAGAATAAGAGCTTGAAAAAGGAAGCTTAGCAATGAGAAATTAACTGAAGAAGTACAAACATTGAAATTGACAGCAGAATCAACGATTCAGACAAAGAAAGAAAGTAAGATTACGTGCCAGAACAAGACTGCAGAACTGGTCACGCGAATGGAAAAGTGTAAGAATCAATATCAAAAAATGGTCGACAAAAAAGATGCTGGAAAGAGAAGAAACTATCAGACAACCCAAGTACCAGAAACAGAGAACCACGACCATTCCTTCAGATGTGACGGACCGAGACTGCGAAAGAACTGTCAAGACATAAGACTTTGTTGTATTGTGATAATATGTGCCTGCATGCGTTATAAAAAACCTATATTCAACATATTACATGGTATAGTAATATGAAACTTCGGGAGTGGATCAAGTTAGACCCTCGGAATTATTGTCTCTGAGACAGAACCCTGTCATACCAAGTAGACAGGGAGGGACGGATCGTTTGTTAGCATGTGGATCACTTGAGGAGTAGAGAAACACTCCAGTGTTGCCATCAAGAAATGTTTTCAAACCCATTAGCACCAAAGTACCTGATCGACCTGTTTTAGACATAGCTGATGTCTCCGTGGAAGGAAGTAGTAATGAACTGCCTATGCCTGAAGAGGCATCCGTTATTGCAGTTCCTGCTACTGTCAATCCTAGTGAAGCATCTCATACTGCAGAATTATGCCTCTCTACAAGAAACAGAAAAAAAAACCACAGACTCGATTGATAATTGTCCAACTTGTGCACATAATGTGTAGTTGGAATTTAGGACTGAGTAACCTGGTTATTGAAGGTTATATAAAGGAGTTTAAGGGGGAGGGATGTGGTGATTTGTGGCGATTGTCCTTTTAAGGGCCACACAGTAGAGTAAGGGTCACCTGGCTTGGGGGACCAATTGGGACGCAGAGTGGCTAATCAGTTACGCTTCTATTATCAATAAATACATTTTGTGCTTCTAATGTAGTCTGTGAAAGTGCATCAGTACAGGCATGGATACCTGTTGTGAATATAAATCACTATTCTGGGACTACTGTTCATCAATTCAAGTTTGCTCATTTTCTGACCCTGTATCTGCTTTATATTCCTGCGCCCACCATGACAGAGCAACATACTAATACTGCATTATATCAGAGGCAAAAATGCTTCATTTGTTTCTTATCAAACAGTCTCTTATAAAAAATAGTTGAGGCAGAAATTTTAATTGAATCTGCTTAGCGGCAACTTCAACTATCCCAAGAAGTAATTTAAATGTCAGTGGGATGAGAAGGATGGCCAGAAAAAGTGCTGGAAAAGTAGGAAACAATTGCTCAAGTCAACATTTTCCTCCACAGATTTAGCTCAATGGGAAAAAAATAAATGTTAGTAAGCAGGTGAGTAAGAGAGTCGAAGCATAAAAAGCAGGAACTAACTTTTGAGCTGTTAATAACTGCTACTTGGAGTCTTCCTTCCTACCCAACATAGGTGAAAGGAAGTTAGAAAAAAATATTTTGTGGTTACGTTGACCAGAGAAATTCAAGCAGCATTGAGCAGGGCTGATCGGAACGAAATACAGACACTTAGTCAGAATGACAATTGTTTGCGCACAGAGCAAAATAAAATTGAGGCAAGATCAGCATGGCTAGTACTTTTTGTTTAAATTTAATCTAAATATAGTGGATCTAATAGCAAAGTAACAATGATATAGATGAAGCCTATGTAATGCGTTTCTTGTGCATTAGGAATGCATATTACCGGAACAATTTAAGTCCCAGTCAACGTATGTAATGCAGTTTTATGAGCCCAGTATATTGTAAAAATTGAACTGTAGTTTGAAAGAATTATGTAAATGAATTAATAGTACCAATGTATCATGTTAATGTTAAAATGCATTGGTGTAATTTATCAATGGATTGATTGCATCAAACGTGATAGACCTTTCAAATACTTCAAAATTTACCATACGATGTAGTAATCTATATTATTAAAAATGCATTTTGCAGACTATGTGCACCTATATTATTCTGGTATTTTGAGGATAATCTAACCCTGCCACTCATTACAAAATGAGCACCAAATTGTAATCTTTTCTGGTATGTTAATCTTGCATATTTATCCGTGTTTCAAGACATGTCGATGTCGTGTTGTCTGAGAGAGATTGCAGTTTACTTTAAAGTCTGTTGCAATGTTAGAATTCTGGAACAAGTCAGGCATCTCTTGAACCATATATACTAGACTAACCAAATATGATTGTCCATTCATATGTATTTAGATGAAGTACAGCTATATTAGTACATATTTGTAAATTTTGCTGCTATTTTACACACCAAAACTATGCGATGTTTTATTTGAATCTACTAGATTGCAGATCCTAGTTATAAGTTAATGTTGCTAGTCCCATGGCAACTGGGAAATTCCATAGTTACAGTCATAGCAAAATGTTACTACATTTTAGCTAAAACTTGCATCACATAAGTGCTAGGCAATGACCATCTTCAACAAAACAGATTTTGACTCTCTCCACTGGACATTCGATGGAACTACCTCTTACCATCTACCTTACCATCAATATCCTGGGGATTACTATTGACCAGAAACTTAGCTGGACAGGCCATATAAATACTGTGTCTCCAAGAGTAGGTTAGGGGCTAAGAATTCTGCTTGAGTAACTCAGGTCCTGACTTGCCAAAGCCATCAGTTACGAGGCACAAGCCAAGAATGTTTTGAGATACTCTCCACTTACGCTGATGACTGCAACTCGAACAACACTTAAGAAGTTCAACACCATCCAGAACAAAGCAACTCACTTGATCAGCACCCCATCCACCACATTAAACATTCACTCCAGCCGCCACTAATGCACAGTGAATGTTGTGTGCACTGCAAGCAAGATATAGGGCAATTCAAAAATGCTCCCACGCATCTTCCGAACCTGTGACCTCTGCCATGAGAAGGACAAGGGTAACAGACACATAGGAATGCCACCACCTGCAAGTTTCCCTCAAATCACATGTTTTGGATGCTTGGTCAGATCCCAACAGTAGATAAGATACTGGACCAGAGCCACAACCTTTTTTAGTTTTAAGGCGATACGGAAAGATCTATTTGTTCCAGAAGTGATAATATAAAAAATAGGGCTTGGTTATTTTGTAAAAAAACTTTATTAAAACAAAAGAAAACAATATTTAAAGTTTAATCCTAGCAATAACAGATTACATGTAGTTTCTTAATCCTAACACATGAATTTCCATTAAACAATATACTTAAAATGAACATGCAGCTCTCATTGCACTTACACAGATGCAGATGTGATGCTTGCATTTATGAAGCAATTTTCTAAATGAATGAAGTTCTCTCAGAACCGTTTTTGAAAGGCAGTCCCTAGAACAGCTTTGCATGACCTCCCTCCCTGTGTCTTTTCAAATATTTCTCCGTACCTGTTCAAAACAGGATTCTTTCTCTCTCTCTCACTGATCCCCGCCTAACCTCTCAAACAAAGATTCTTTCCTGGGGTTTCCAGACTTGAACCCATCATCGTTATCTTGGCTGTTTGGTTTCCACTCCTGATAATGCAAAAGAACAGATCCATGCTATTTATATGCAATTAACCTCCCATTGTCAGACAAACGGGCCATCAGACTCTGTTACCAGACTCCTAAACGACCCGCTTATGGACTGATAGACTTATGGACTGATCTGATCTCTTCACACATCTTCTCTACTGAGAAGTACTGTACTCCCATATGCTTCACCCGATGCCTGTGTCTATTACATTGTGTATTTTATGATTGCCATATTATGTATTTTCTTTTCATGTAGGAATGATCTGTTTGAGCTGCACACAGAACAATACTTTTCACTGTAGCTCGGTACACATGACAATAAAGCAATCCAATCCAATCGGCAAATGGCTGGTCAGACAGGAATGTCCCAAAGGACAATGGATCTGGGGAAACCTGTGTATTCCCACTAATGAGTTTAATCTGACTGGGACAGTGTAACTTGGCCAAGTGTGGATGTATCCCTCTGACCCCATGCTAGCAGTTTTCCCTCCTCAGTCTGTTTAACCCTTAAATTTACTGCTACATCTTCAATCCAAGTTCCTATATCTCCCTCTTGTAACACACACCTTCCTTCACTATTGCTGGGTCCGAATCCTGAAACGTCCTTTTTAACAGCACCATGCATGTATCTACACCACCATGCAGTGGTTCAAGAAGGTGACTCACCACCACCACCTTCTTCAGTGCAAACTGGGATGGACAATAATTGCTGGCCATGCCAGCGATGCATACACCCCATGAATGATTTTAAAAAGTCAGTTTACAAAAGTTTCTTTATTGAGAAACTTTTCAAGGTTACTCGTATAGCCCAGAAAATGTCCACATTTATCTGAGTTGGGAAATTCCATTTTGTCTTTCAGTCTTGATTACAAAGTATTATAAATTATTTACATTGTTTGTTTGAACAAGTCCATGCTGGTGTTAATGCTTGGCATGAGCCTCTTGCCACTCCTGAAGGTACATAACTAAGAATATTTATGAAGCAGCTTTTAACAATCTGAAGCTATCTACATCAAGATCTATCTTTTTCAGTTCATCTGTCTGGGGGAAAATAAGCAGCTAAATGGACAATCATATTTGGTTAGCCCAGTATATAGGGTAAAACAGATGCCTGACATGTTCTAGAAGACTTCCGTTTCCTTTGATTTTGATAGATGCAATTAGTCACGTTATTGATTATCTGGTTTATTTTTCTATTTGTTTCTTGCTAATTTTATTACTTTCCATCCAAGAAGCGCTTTGTACAGTACACTTCAATTCCCTATGTTTTGTAACAAATAATCTTATGTGGGTTTCTTTCCTGCAATATAAATATATATCATAATATCATAAAAGATAGGAGCAGAAGTAGACCATTCGGCCCATCAAATATTGTATTATAATACAAATACTTCATCGAATCATAGAATCCCTACTTTTCAGAAAGAGGCCATTCAACCCATCCATTGTGCACTAGCCCTTGCTCCAATAGAGCACTCTACCTATCCCCCGCACCTATCCCTGTAACCCCACCAAACCTATTTTCGGGCAGCACGGTAGCACAAGTGATTAGCACTGTGGCTTCACAGTGCCAGGGTCCCAGGTTCGATTCCCGGCTTGGGTCACTGTCTGTGCGGAGTCTGTGTGTGGGTTTCCTCCGGGTGCTCCGGTTTCCTCCCACAGTCCAAAGATGTGCAGGTTAGGTGGATTGGCCATGCTAAATTGCCCTTAGTGACCAAAAAAGGTTAGGAGGGGTTAGTGGGGTACCAGGATAGGTTGGGTGAGGGCTTAAGTGGGTCGGTGCAGACGCAATGGGCCGAATGGCCTCCTTCTGCCCTGTATGTTCTGCACTGTATGTTCTATGTTCTTATTACCATGGCCAATTCACCTAACCTGCACATCTTTGGACTGTGGGAGGAAACCGGAGCATCCAGAGGAAACCCATGCAGACGTGGGGAGAAAGTGCAAGCTCCACACAGACAGTCGGAATCGAACCCGGATCCCTGGCGCTGTGAGGCAGCAGTGCTAACCACTGTGCCGCCATATGATTGATTCAGACATTTGCTTGCATTTGCTAAACTGACATTAATTTTGTTGATCATTGAAAACAGCATCCCTCGGCATGAAGAAGATAAATCTACCAAGTCCTTTGTTGCGTTATGCTGTTACGAGGCTATGCCCCTTTATCTGTGAAAATATGACCTTGCAATTTTCAACTAACTAGAATTATTCAATTTTGAACTGAGAGCGAGTAAGCTTCTTGAAAATGCAAGGCAACATTCAAAGGTGAAAGTGATAAGCCAACAAATCAATATCATGTGAGTGTGACGAGAGAGACATTCCCTATACTCCAGACCCCCATTGAAATTCATAACTGTCGAAGGAAGATACATTAAAAATGCAAGGTTCTAGATATTGAAACAATGGCCGCCACAGGCAGATATACCCAAAACCTCTCAGAAGTACACAATGGGTGAAGTAACTTGCTTCAAAGCAAGGCTGCCAGCCACTAGAGAGATGGCAAGTGACACAGGAAGTGTCAAAAAAGTCTTCATAAGTGTGTGTGTGTATGCCTGCATGCCCATGTGCCTTCATGTTTGTGTGTTCGAATGTCCGAACGCTTGATGTCACGTTGAAGTTAATCTTCTCAGATTTAGCTGTTAATAAATTTTCTCTTTCTTTGACTCAGGAGAACTATGTTTGATTGGTTCCTTATCGCTCACAATTTAAATAATAAAATACATTATAATTTGCATAAAGGCATATTCTCATGAAAAACAAATTTAAACCTTTGATGTGAGGATGTTGTTCACCCTTTCACACCTGGTCGTAACAAATACATCTTTGCCAATCCTAACACACATGCCCCAATAAAAATATAAAGTACAAAAGCAAAGAGGCAATGACCGATCATTGGCTGGTCTGCAGTTCGTAGATGGACAGATGAAAAGAAAAAGGCTGCAATATTGTGTGCAGTTGGAGATGCGTTATCGGTCAAATCTCAACGACATTGAGAAGGTGGAGAAGAGATTCGGGTATAAGAGGTTTCAGTTCAGATGAGACAGTAGAAATCCTGGCGATCTTTTCATTAGAATAGTCAAGAGGAGAGCAATAGAAGTGCTCAAAATTATGAGATGATTTGATAAGGTACATTGGGAAAAGAACCAGTCACAATGGTTGGTGACTTATAACTGGGGGTCACTGAATGTTGCTCGGAATCTTCCAGCCGTTCACGCTGGTGGGATTTTCCGGTCCTGTCGATGGCGCATTCAACAGGTAACCCCATTGGCAGCAATGGGACCAGAAAATTCTGCCGCCGACTAATGGCAGGGTACAGAATGAGGCAGATAGCTATTTCAGAACCGACGGACAGAATAGCTTCATTCTGTGCTGTTAACTTGTATGATCGGGTTATATTTGCTGCTGCAATTGAGTATTTCGAATTGTCTCAAGACTCGACTCTATCATGCTTGAATCAGCTCTGTCCTTAATTTCAGCGCAACAACTGTGGAAATGTTAATTACTGACAAAATAACATGACTGGCAAGGGAGCAAGTGGCATCATTAAGCAGGGGAGATAAAGCCTGCACACAATGGATATACACGTTAAATAAGAGCAAATATGAACAAAAGCATTCTTGCCGCAAAGTTCGGTTTGTTGTGATCTTGTTCGCTACTTTGTTTGCTACCCTGCAGCTCATTTGTTTTATAATTTTGCTGACGTTTTCTTAAAGCTAAAGGACCCCCTTCTCAACAATCTTCTTATTAACTTGAGGTCAGTTTAATATATTCCGAGTCAGCCAACCAAATTTCCTGGAGTGTGCAGGCTAATTAAGAGGCGGATCATCAATAACTTGGCTGCGGCAATAAATTTTAAATAATGTAAGAAAGACAAATGATCTAAATAAAATACTTCCAAGAATTTCAATATTTTTTTTATTACACTAACAAAACTCCCAACACGCCTGGGAGGAAGAGCAGTGTGTTTCGATCTGCAGCACTACACATCACTCAAAGATCCATGACAAGATCCCAAACTGTATCACATCGGGCAATAAACACAGGCAGCACGGTAGCATTGTGGATAGCACAATTGCTTCACAGCTCCAGGGTCCCAGGTTCGATTCCGGCTTGGGTCACTGTCTGTGCGGAGTCTGCACATCCTCCCCGTGTGTGCGTGGGTTTGCTCCGGGTGCTCCGGTTTCCTCCCACAGTCCAAAGATGTGCGGGTTAGGTGGATTGGCCATGATAAATTGCCCTATGTGTCCAAAATTGCCCATAGTGTTGGGTGGGGTTGCTGGGTTATGGGGATAGGGTGGAGGTGTGGACCTTGGGTAGGTTTCTCTTTCCAAGAGCCGGTGCAGACTCGATGGGCTGAATGGCCTCCTTCTGCACTGTAAATTCTATGAAATCTATGAAAACACAAAGGGTTAAAACACAGAGTCTAACGCAGAGGGTGTCTCTTCCCGCGAGGCATTTTATCGAAACTTCCAGGATTAATCTAGTGAAAACAGAATGGAGACAATGAGCGGCGTTTCCCACTCGCACAAAAAAAAACAGGCAAGTTCATGACGGGCAATGGTCACACAGATTGGCAGTGAAGTGGCATCGCCCTGTCATATTTCCTGTCATCTTGATTTCAGCACCGCCTCCAAATAGGAACTCACCATTTGAGCAGTGAGGCAGGAAGTTCCAGTAGTTAAAACCTGCAGCAGCTTTAAGTGATGGTTTGCTGAGAAACTTTGGCCTGGAGTTTGTAGTCAGAACTGAAGGAACAGCACATTATTAATTAGGCTGATAGCTACCTACAGGCTCTTCATGGTTGTTTTTCATAGATTCATAGAATCTACGGCACGGAGACAGCCCTTCAGCCCAAACTGGTCCGCGCCAAACAAAAAGCTCACCGAAGCTAACCCCATTTGCCTGCATTTGGCCCATAGCCCTCTAAACCTTTCCTACCCATGTAACCGTCCGAATGCATTTTAAATGTTGTCAATGCCTCTACCTCAACCACTTCCTCCAGCAGCTGATTCCACAAACGTACCACCCTCTGCGTAAAAGAAGTTGCTTCTCAGGTTCCCATTCATTCTTTCCCCTCTTAACTTAAACCTATGCCTTCTAGTTCTCGATTCCCCAACCTGGGGAACAAGACCGAATGCATTCACCCTATCCATGCCTCTTATGATCTTATGCACCTCTATAAGATCACCCCTCAGTCTCCTATGTTCAAAAGGAAAAAGTCCTAGCCTGTCCAATCTCTCCCTGAAACTCAGTCCCTTGAGTCCTGGTAACATCCTTGTAAATCTTGTCTGCGCTCCCTCCAGTTTAATAACATCTTTCCTATAGCAAAGCGACCAAAACTGAACACAATATTAAAGTAAAGCAAAAACCCTCACTGAGCCAGGCACAGTCTAAAGCAGCAAGTGTGAGTAGGAATGGGTAATTCATTGTAAAATCATGTTCAGAAGATGAAATAAGTAAGAGAATAGTGAGATTAGGAGACAGATAAAATAGATCGGAAGACAAAGTAATAAAACAAAATCTCCAACAATAATTAAAATCTGAATGAATGAGATTCCATGGGCGAAATTCTCCCCCAACGGCGGGATGCCCGCCGACTGGCGCCAAAGCTGGCGCCAATCAGACGGGCATCGCGCTGGCCCAAAGGTGCGGAAGTCTCCACATCTTTGGCGGCCTAGCCCCAACATTGAGGGGCTAGGCCGACGCCGGAGGGATTTCCGCCCCGCCAGCTGGCGGAAATGGCGTTTGTTGCCCCGCCAGCTGGCGCGGAAATGCGGCGCATGCACGGGAGCGTCAGCGGCCGCTGTCAGTTTCCCAGCGCATGCGCGGGAGCGTCAGCGGCCGCTGTCAGTTTCCCGCGCATGCGCAGTGGGGAGAGTCTCTTCCGCCTCCGCCATGGTGGAGGCCGTGGCGGGGGCGGAAGGGAAAGAGTGCCCCCGCGGCACAGGCCCGCCCGCGGATCAGTGGGTCCCGATCGCGGGCCAGGCCACCGTGGGGGCACCCCCCGGGGTCAGATCGCCCCGCGCCCCCCCCCCAGGACCCCGGAGCCCGCCCACGCCGCCTGGTCCCGCCGGTAAATACCAGGTTTAATTTACGCCGGCGGGACAGGCAATTCCTGGGCGGGACTTCGGCCTATCCGGGCCGGAGAATCCAGTGGGGGGTCCCGCCAACCGGCGCGGCCCGATTCCCGCCCCCGCCCAATCTCCGGGAGCGGAGACTTCGGCGGGGGCGGGGGCGGGATTCACGGCGGCCAACGGCCATTCTCCGACCCGGCGGGGGGTCGGAGAATGACGCCCCATATTTGTAAGAGTCAATTTTCAGTTTCAGTGAGGCTGTTAGCCAGTGATTAAGAGTTATCAGACTGTAAAAAGAATTACTTGCGCTTAAATTGGTATTTTTATTACATGGTTACGCCAGCATTTTTTAACCTATCCTTAGTTGCCCTTCAGAATGTGATGATGAGTTGCATTCTTGAACCGCTGCAGTCCTTGAGGTGTAGGTACACCCACTGAGCTGTTAGGGAGGGAGCTCCAGGATGTTGCCCCAGCGACAATGAAGGAACGACAATATATTTTCAAGTCAGGGTGGTGAGTGACTTGGAGGGGGGGGTTCCCAGGTATCTGCTGCTCTTGCCCTTCTAGGTGGTAGTGGTCGTGGGTTTGGAAGGCGCTGCCGAAGGAACCTTGGTGAGTTACTGCAGTGCATCTTGGAGATGGTACACACGGCTGTCACTGTTCGTCAGTGATGGCGGGAATGAATGTTTGTGGAAGGGGGAGCAATCAATCGGGCCACTTTGTCCTGGATGGTGTTGAGCTTCTTGAGTGTTGTTGGATTTGCACTCATCCAGGCGAGTGGAGAGTATTCCATTACACTCCTGACTTGCGCCTTGTAGATGGTGGACGTGACCTAACCTTTTCTATTTAGTGGATATCTAGTGGGCAATTACCACAACTTCTTGCCCTTATATGTGGTTGAAAGGTGAGTCTCTCAGTGAAATACTGGTAGAGTGCAGTTCATGGGCAATTCGGACAGTAACTTGCTGATTTCTACTTTTTTTTTATAAATGTTTTTTTATTGGGTTTTTGAACAAAGTATATTTACCGTTATGTACACAGAATAAGAAATATATATATACACATACATAGAAGAGAAGGGCACACCCAACTCCCGGCCGGATCTCGCTGCCGTTGTCGTCTCGTGCTCACCTCCGCTTCAGCCGTTCCTCCCATCTTTCGCCTGGATTCTCCTTGTTCTCTGTTCCTGAAGATGCCAGGTTTGTTATCGTATCCCGTGCCCTCCTTCCGGCTCTCATTTCTCTGCCTCCCGCCCCCCCCCCCCCCCCCCCCCACCTCCCTGGTTCTCCTCTCTTGTTCCCAGTCCCTTCCTCTCCCCCCCTCCCCCACTTCTGCCCCCTCCCCCCCTCCTGTGGTTCGCCTTTCTTTCCTCTTAGGTTTAGCTGTTTCCCTGCCTCCCCCCCCCCCCCCCCCCCCCCCCCCGGCCTCCCGGTCTATCTCTCCCTCTCATGCTTTGGCTACTTCCCCCTGATTCTTGGCTACCTGGCTATTCTTCTGCTTGTTCGTTGGCCACAAACAGGTCTCGGAACAATCGAGTGAATGGCTCCCACGTTCTGTGGAAGCCGTCGCCTGACCCTCGGATGGCGAATTTGATTTTCTCCATTTGGAGAGATTCCGAGAGGTCGGGCAGCCAGTCTGCAGCTTTGGGCGGTGCTGCTGACCGCCAGCCGAACAGGATTCTACGCCGGGCGATCAGGGAGGCAAAGGCAAGGGCGTCTGCCCTCCTCCTCCCCAGAAATAGATCTGGCTGGTCTGAAACTCCGAAGATCGCCACTTTCGGGCATGGCTCCATCCCCATCCCCACCATTTTGGACATTGCCTCGAAGAAGGCTGTCCAGTACCCCGCAAGTCTGGGGCAAGACCAGAACATGTGGGCGTGGTTGGCCGGGCCTCCTTGGCACCGTTGTTGCTAACGTTTGGTTGGTTCAATTGGCTCTGTTTTATAACCTATGCTCTCGGGTCGCCAGGTATCTTTATGATACCGCCACGAGGTTCAAGTCCAAGTAATGATCAATAACTCAATACACCGATTAGTAAGATTTAAATCAAAGCACATTTATTATATACAGTAGTCGCTACTCATGCACAAATTCTAAGTCTAAGTTACTTCTACAACTAACAGGCCTATACTTAACTTCGGACTGGCCCACCAGGTCAGGGGAACAAATGGCCTTTCGTTCGGGTTCTGAGCCTGCGGGATTCGAAGTTGGTACGGACTGGTAACTAGGAGCGCCTATCTCGTAGCGAGCATTGACTTAAGACTTACGGTCTCTCGGCGGCAACTGCACCGGTCACGGTCAAGGTTGGTTCGCGTTGCTGTGTGACCCGGTCAAGAAGAACAATTTGAACTTGGGGCTTAACTTTTATAATCCCCAGGGGCTTCCCGCCTTTCGAGGTGGACCCTGTACCTGGTTCCAGGTGATTGGACGTCGTTCCAATCGCTTGGTTCGATTTCTCCAATACTGGAGCGGTTCCCTGATCGATGGGCGGTCTTGAGGTGTTCGTTAACCTCTTTTGTGTTGGCTCCTGCTGGCGCCGGGGAGTCTGGCTTAGCTTTGTTTGTCTTAAATGTTGCGATTGTTCCCGGAGATTGCTTATTCGTATTAGATGGCTGCTCCATTGTTACGCTGATGGTCGCTGGTATCGATGCTGTCTGGGCTTTTGCAGAGTTAAATACACAGCAAACCTGCACCTGCTGGTTTCTGCCTGTGTTGGCTGAATTTCCCTTCAGCCTTTGCAGTTCTCCAAAATTCTGTGCTTTTCATGGGGCGTCCGGTCATGAGGGTGTGTGGGGTGTAACCTGTGGATGTGGAAACTGTATTTCGCAAAAACATCAGCGCAAAAGGGAGGACTGAGTCTCAAATGGTGTTGTTTTGCTGGACCATTTTTCTGAGGGTGGATTTTAGGGTCCGATTCATGCGCTCCACGATACCACTCGACTGGGGGTGGTATGCAATGTGGAATTTTTGGGTAATGCCAAATATCGTGAGGACGTTCTTCATGACACGTCCCGTAAAATGGGAACCTTGGTCAGCGACAAGCTGCGGAAACAAAACCTCTTGCTTTCCACAGGGGTAGGAATTCCGTAAGGCTGTTGCAGACATAGAGGCTGTCCGAGTATATGTCTGCTGGGCTGGGGAGGGAATCTGGGTGTCCACAGCATCCGTATGCTGCGGAAGCCATTCCCAGGGGGCTCCTTTCTTTAGGAGGTCTGAGAGGGGTGCTGCCTTGCTGGCGAAACCGTCAATGTGGTTTCGGCAGTAGTCAACCAGTCCTAAAAACGACCGGAGGGCTGAAGCGTTCTGGGGAAGGGGCAATTTAGCAATCGAGTCAATCCTTTTATGCTCGATCTCGCGTTTACCATGTGTGATAATTGTTCCCAAATATATCACCTTATCTTCCAAATTCTGGGCCTTTTTGGGGTTAACTTTACATCCGATTGCTTGGAGGAGTTCCAGGAGTTCGGACAGAAGATCGATGTGCTCTTCCTTGGTGTCTGTCTGCAGTAGTAGGTCGTCAACATAATGGACCAGACATTCGGGGCGAGAGAATTTGGCTAAACCATTTGCCAGCTGTCGGTGGAAACTGGAGGGGGAGTAGTGGAATCCTTGTGGAAGGCATGTCCACGTGTACTGCTGTGCTTAAAGGTGAAGGCAAATTTGTACTGGCACGCCTTTGCCAATGGAATGGACCAGAATCCATTACTGATGTTCAAAACCGTGAAGTATCGGGAATTGAGTACCTGCTTGAGCATGGTCTAGGGACTTGTGGCTACTGTGGGGGCTGCTGCGGGGGTGATTTTGTTGAGTTCCCGGTAATCGATCGTCAGTCGCCATAATCCATTGGGCTGTCTCACTGAAAGCCCAATGGATTATGCCAAATCGGGGCATTATTAGTGGAGGCTACTGATCTAAGTACACCCTGCTCTAATAAGCTGTCTATTACCTTTGAGATTGCTCCCTCTGCCTCTTGGGGAAATCCATACTGCTTTTGGGGTCTAGGGTCAGGTCCTGTGATTTGTACGGAACCAGTCATCCGGCCACAGTCGAGTTTGTGGGTCGCGAATGCTGTCCTGTTCTTTTGTAAAACTGCCCTAACCTGCTTGTCCGTGCTAATCGTGGTCGGGTTGAACCAAAATTTGCCTACTGCGCTAATTTTGTTCACGTATTCACCTATGTTGAGCGTTGCAGGGGTTCTCGCGGATTTTGCCATTTTCCAGACACATTGATTGACTTGATCAAAGGACAGGTTGTGGGAATTCATAAAATCGATTCCCAGAATGTGTTCTGCTGTGTGGGGCAGGTCAACTAAAACTACGGGGTGCTTGGTGGTGATGGTGCCGATTTGAATGGGTACAGGGGCTGTGATGTGTCCCTGCTGTGAGTGGCCTGTAAAGCCGCTGAGGGTGATGTCATGATATTCAGGTAAACATCATGGTACAAACATACATACTTGCTGATGGACAGATCAACGGACCAATCAACACACACACAACACCACAGCCAATCACAGGCTGCACCTGCTGGTTTCTGCCTGTGTTGGCTGAATTTCCCTTCAGCCTTTGCTGTTCTCCATTTTAAATCGGGAGTTGGCCAACTTGGGTGGCTACACCGTTCACAGCTATCCTCCACCTCCGGGAAGAACCTACTCATACGGGTTCCTGTTAAGTGGGCTCTATGTACCACTTTTAGCTGCGTCAGGCTGAGCCTTGCGCTCGTGGAGGTGGAGTTGACCCTGTGCAGTGCTTCGGTCCAGAGTCCCCACCCTATCTCGATCCCCAGGTCCTCCTCCCATTTCCTTCTTGTTGCATGCAGTACGGTGTCGGCCCCTTCTACCAGTCGGTCATACATGTTCCCTTTATCTAGTATACTTGCGTCCAGTAACTCTTCCAGTGATGTCTGTCATGGCGGTTGTGGGTATGTCTTTGTCTCCTTTCATAGATTCCTTAGCTCATTCCCCGTGGCTAGCTGGAATTTCTCTGTCAGTTCGTCCAGTGTAGGTCCCTGACTGTCCTGTCTCCACCTTTTGAAGGTGGCGTCAGTCAGCGCTGGTGTGAACGTATGGTTGTTGCAGATGGGAGCTTTGACCGACATGTCAGGCCAAATTGCTGCCGTAGTTGATTCCAGGATTGGAGGGTGGCTATCCGGGCTGCTGGAGTGTTTTTTGGGTGGGAATGGGAGTGCCGCCGTGGCAAGGGCCCGGAGGGAGGTCCCCTTACAGGAGGTCTCTTCGCGCGCGCCCACTCGGCTTCTGGCTCCTTGATCCATCCCCTTATCCGCTCGGCCGTCGCCGCCCAGTGGTACAATTGTAGGTTTGAGAGGGCTAGCACCCCCCCCCCCCCCCCCCCCCCCCCCGCCCCCCCGGATTTTGTTTTTTGTAGGACCTTCTTTGGGATCCTAGCATTCTTCGCTCCCCCATACGAATGCCATGATTAGTTTGTCCAGTGCTTTGAAAAAGGCCTTGGGGATGTAGATCGGAATGGATCTAAGTAGGAAGAGGTACCTGGGCAGTATGTTCATTTTGATCGTCTGGACTCTCCCCGCGAGGGAGAGTGGGAGTGTGTTCCATCTTTGCAGGTCCATTTTTACTTCCTCCGTCAGACTGGTGAGGTTCCATTTGTGGATCCCTTTCCAGTCATGGGCTATTTGGATCCCTAGGTAGCGGAATTTGTGTCGGGCTTGTTTAAACGGCAGTCCCGTTAGTGCTGCCCCCCCTACTTGTGGGTGTACCGGGAAGATCTCGCTTTTGCTCATGTTGAGTTTGTAGCCCGAGAACGCGCCAAACTCTTTCAGGAGTGCGATGATTCCGTCCAAGCTGCTTTGTGGGTCTGAAATGTAGAGGAGCAGGTCATCTGCATAGAGTGAGACTCTGTGCTCTCTGCCTCCTCTTCGGATTCCCCTCCAGCTTTTTGCTGCTCTGAGCACGATTGCTAATGGTTCGATCGCTAGAGCGAACAGCAGCGGGGACAGTGGGCATCCTTGTCTGGTGCCCCTGTGCAGCTGGAAGTATCGGGAGTTGGTGTTGTTGGCCCGAACGCTCGCCATGGGAGCGTTGTATAGGAGCTTTACCCAGGAGGTGAACCCTGTTCCAAGCCCGAACCGCTCCAGTACCTTTATGAGATATTTCCATTCGACTCTGTCGAAGGCCTTTTCTGCATCTAGGGAGACGATCACCTCTCTGATTTCTACTTTTGACTGTGAATGTGCAAATATCACAAGTTTCTGGCAATTTCCATCTTCATAATGCTGAGCGCTGATAGACCCGACATCGTTAAATTCCTGGCCAATGGGTCATTTTTGACAACATGAAGCAGCTACTTATGAGTAAACCTAGAACTTGTAACTTTATTTCTGAATGAAAGGGCTGATAGAAAACAGCTCCGCAGACAAATCTGTTCTCATTGTTAAACTACATATTTCCATAACTCAAATATGCTTCTAATGGCTGCTGGAGAGCTGAGCGCCCCCAGTTCAGTATATGAGCAATTGACATCCTTCATTGTAAGGTTAGGCAGAAAAGGCTCTCACTCTTTGGGTCTCATAGACACAGGCCAAAAGAAGAACAGCACTGAAGCAATCATTGGAATCTAATCATTGTACCAGAGCAATAACTCTACCATACCATGCTTGGCAACTCAGGCTTGTGGTGTTGTTTGTGATTCTTGTTATCAGGATGGATGTTATAGTGTTCACAAAGACCTCAGAAGTTAAGTTCATTAACAAAACTAACATTTAAACATTTATTCACACTACTTATTAAAGCTCGACCACTTACTCCTATAGTAAACAATAGTCTAGTAACCTACAATCTACACTCAACTAACACTAGCCTCTATACTCCACCTATAACTGTACTCAGATCTCTCTCACTACTCCTTTGCTCTCCTCTCCAGCCTGCTCCCAAAAACCTGTGAGTCAGTGCTTTATATAGTTCTGCATCTAGCTCCATCTAGTGGTTAATTATAATATGACATTAACCCTTTGTATTCTGGACATTTCTCAAATGTCACAAGGCCGACTAATATTTTAGTGACCGAATTATCAGGGCAGGCAGGAGAAGAGGATTCATCCCTGAATTCTTTGTTGACTTCTTACCATTAATGGCCTGCACACATGGAAGTCAGTCTTCCTTAACTCTCTTCTTTGCAATAATCCCACAAAAACTTTACATGAACTCTAATTATCAGTACTCCTATCATAATAATAATAATCTTTATTGACTTACATTAACACTGCAATGAGATGACTGTGAAAAGCCCCTAGTCACCACATTCCGGCACTTGTTCGGGTATATGGAGGGAGAATTCAGAATGTCCAATTCACCGACCAGCACGTCTTTCGGGACTTGTGGGAGGAAACCAGAGCACCCGGAGGAAACCCACGCAGACACGGGGAGAACGTGCAGACTGCACACAGACAGTGACTCAAGCCGGGAATCGAACCTGGAACCCTGGAACTGTGAAGCAACATTGCTAACCACTGTGCTACCTTGCCGCCCACATGGGCTGCTTGCTGATATCTGGGTTGTACGAACTTTCATAGGAACAAAGGACCATGGAGCTGGAGTCGCCCATTTAGCCCCTTCAGCCTGCATTCAGTGAGATAATAGCTGACCGGGTTGTGGTCTGAACTCTACTTTCCCGTCTGCCACCTAACCCCCCACCCCCACCATTACCCACTTCCACCATAAGCCTTGACTCCTTTGTCTATCAAGAATCTGTCTAATTCAGCCTGAATATATTAAATTACCAGCCTCTACTGCTTTCTGGGGAAAAATAATTGTGCAGACTAACAACACGCAGAGAACAAGATTCTTCTCACCTCTTTCTCAAAAGGGAGACCCGTGGGGTGGGATTCTCCCCTACTCGGCCGGGCGGGCCGTCCCTGTGCCGAGGAGTGGCGTGAACCACTCCGACGTCGGGCTGTCCGGAATGTGTGGAATCCTCCGGATCTTCCGGGGCTAGGCCGGCGGCGGCGGGGTTGGCGTCGCGCCAGCTAGCGTCAAAGGGCTTGCCGCCGCGCCAACCGGCCACCGCCAAAACCCCGCCGCCGGAGAATTCGGCAGCCGGCGGGGGAGGGATTCACGCCCCCCCCCCCCCCGGCGATTCTCCGGCCCGGCAGGGGATCGGAGAATCCCGCCCATTATTCTTAAACTGTCCCCTAGTTTACAAAACCTGCCCAGTATTATATATTTCAGCATAACTGTGGGGGTAGAGAGATTGGGTCCGAAATGCATATTACAAACAACAAACCTTGTTGTCTGAGCTGGGTTATCCAGGATGGTTGAGTAATTCTTGAGTCACAGTGATGACAACTGGATCTTTATCTCTTCAGTAATATCTGATTGCGAGTTTAGAACAATGGTGTAAATTAAGTATTTGAGGAGGTGGAGCAAAATCTCTTAAAATGACTTGGAAACACCCTTGTTTTGAAAATCTATATCAAATCTGTTTATATTAATGTTGTCTAACAACACCATTTGTCTTTGTTACGAATAATTAACTCTGATTAGATGGTTTAATATCTGTTGTTCACACCTGTAGCTGAATTTCAATGACATTTTCTAATGGCAATTTTTACCCTTATTCATGGCTTAATCTGGATGAAGCGTTCTCCACACTTCTCGTTTTCTACTTTGGTAAAATTAATTGTGAGGAATTTATCTGTCATTATTGAAACAATAACAACATTTCTTCACCTCCCTCCACCCCGACCTCCTCCTGATCTCTCCATCCACCAACATCTCCTTCCCTGACCTCTCCCCCTCCATGACCTCTCCTCAGAACCCGTCCCCCTGATCTCCCATCCCTCCGACCACTTCTCTTCTCCAACCTCCTCCCCCCCCCCCCCCTCCTTACCCTCCCACCCCCCCCCCGGCCTCAGTTTCAACCACTTATTTTCAATCACCTCTGAAAAACCTTTAAATGAGTTGTCCCCCCTGTCCCACCCACCCTCCCCCCTGTCCCCCCCCCCCTCCCATTTTTCCTCTGCGTGATTGCAAGTTGAAATTTTTTGGCCAGGTTATTGTTCTGATGGTAGTTTTGCTCAGGTGCCGCGGTCAACTGGCCATTATGTGAATTAACCAGTAAATGTGTCAAGCGATTTAATTGTGCGACATCAGAACCAAGCTTCATTATCCCTCAGTGTTGTTGGAGCAGGGGCCAATTTGCCACTGGGGTAAATTTCACTCCCTTTGCCTGGCATTATCTGGGAAAGGCCCCAAGTTAGGGTTGGTAGCCTTGGCACCCTATTAACGTGAGACAAGACCTCAGTGCCATTTTAAAACCCCTATTCTTGGATAGTTTCAGGTGATAGGCCCCATTTGCTATGGAAATCGGGCTTCATTGGCACACAAATGGCCCTGATTGCCGGTTTAGGTAGCAACTGACTGTAGCCTGTAGGGCAGCCTTCAAAAACAGGGAGGGTTGAAGAGAATAAACTAGATGCATTTAAGGGAAAGTTAGATCAAAAAATGAGGGAGACGGGGGGAATGGATAGTTATGAGATTTAAATGACAAAAGATGGGAGGAGTGGAGCATAGCCATGGCATGGGCTGGTTGGGTTGAATGGCCTGTTCTGTGCTGTATGTCCTTTGTAATCATACACCTAAATGATTTAGGCTGCATCCGTCATACCCCGCCTTCCATGATGAAGACCCCTCATGACTCAACTTCTTGGAGGTAACTGGGGTCTGTTTTCCTTTGCCGAACCTGCTGAGCTGTGTTGGGATATCCCTGAAGTGCTCAGCAATCTGTCTGACAAATGTAAATGTGGAACCTCAGTCTGCCGGATGGCTGGGGGTGGGGCGGCTGAGTCGACCACCTAAAAAAAAAAATCAAACCATGCCCAAGGGATGGGCTGAAGCTAAAAGACCATTACATCTTTTAACAGAACGTCAGGTAGATAAATGAAGCCGAGGATGATTGGGAGAGAGCAAGGCAGTGGGATTAGTTTTGAATTGCTTCAGCAAAGAGCCAGCACTGACATGATGGACTGAATGGTCCCTCTCCTTGCTCTGTGGTTTCAAGCTTATGTTTCCCAGCACTGGTCACCAGATATGGATTAAGAGCACAGGCTGATTATTCCCCTTCCCCTACAAAAGGCCACTGATCTGCTCTACCTACCTGATGTCCAGCTGACTCTACACCATCTGGAGATCAAACGTGGACCAGCCAGTCAGTGCATTGACTCACAAAATCTTGGGCAAGCTGAACTAATAACAATGTGAACAAGCTCTGTGACCAGCTAAAACTCTCAGGTCTATGGGGGGTTAGGGATTAAAAATGTCACCAGACACCTCCGTTGGGAATTCGATCCCACTCCCTATGACAGAAGAACATTAACATGTTTCCATAATGAAATGAAAGCCTTGTGCTATAATTATTTTGTTTACTTCACAATATAAATAGAACCTATGGTCAACAGATCACTGTGGAATACATTTTTATTTATTTGGGAAAACTTACACTCCCCCTCCACCCCTCCCCCCCCTCCCTTCCCCCCCCCCCTCTCCCCCGCCCCCGCACCCCCTCCTGGGACTTCTTCATTCATGGAATAAAACACATGTTCCAGAGTTACTCACCGCCGATACTCTGTAGTGATTCTATTGAAATGACTCTGCAGAAACTAAGGTAATATGACCTGGTGCCAAAAGAGAAAATGCTGAAAATCTCAGCAGGTCTGGCAGCATCTGTAAGGAGAGAAAAGAGCTAACGTTTCGAGTCCAGACGGCCCTTTGTCAAAGCCCTGGTATGACCTGGTGTGTTTGGTAAGTTGTGGGTACCATGCTGGAAAATAGAATGAGTTTCCAATCCACATCAAGCAATGTCACCCAATTTCCTCAGGCCAGATACAAGTGCTGCTCCAACCACATCATCCCAACCATTGACCTTCATTTCACCCTTTAGCAGGACGTTGTACTCCAGACCAGAGGATGGTTTAATTTCCTAAACCCTTCCATTTTGATCTCTTTGAGTGAACAAAAAGGCATAACTAGTATGTGCCACCATATTTGAAGACAGTTTTGTAGCATGAGCTCATGGCAAATGAGAGCTCAAATTGAGACTTCCCAAGGGTTTTTGAATGCATCAGGGACGTTACTACACTTAGTCACGAGAGTAATTTGTCACCCTGTTTCCTTTTGAAGCAAAGTCACAGGGACCATTGGCCCCTCTGTTTGTTTGAGATTTATTGCAGCGTGCCCAGCTAAAAGGGCAGTGGTCTGTTACAAAATGGCAGCAGAACCTTGACACTGTTACCATCTGAAAGCAAGCCACACATTTCCACTGTGACTTATCTGACTATCAGCTACTTAAGCCTTTGAACAGAACCCAAGCCTGAAGTAAGTTGAATCGATCGTGCTCGTTTGCATAACTGTGGCTAAAGGAACGGAAGCGTTGCAATAAAAATGGAGGGCGAGGGAAGGGGAAATAGTGAGAAACAATAGATCACTCGTAGCATCAATTTCAGAATTCATTTTTGATTAATTGTCGAATAGAGAGAATATTGAAATATTAATGGTGCCTCCATGATATTCTTTTACTCGTGTGGACATGACACCTGTGGCCTTTGTAGGTTAAGGACCTTTGCTCCCATTATATAATTACATTTAACTGGTTTGTAATTTACAATGCTTTGTGCAAATTGGTTGGGTGACATGTAGTGTTTTCAGTCAAAATCTTGGCACATTACTGGATGTCTAAATTATCCTTAAAAGTGCCACTGAAACTGTTATGCTGGGTGACATGAGCTGTGTTAATTGCTTCAGGTTTTGTCTGCTTGTAAAATAATCTGTGATAGAGCAGACTGCTCTTGACTGTATGAATAAATATTTACTGCTTTAAGAAGCATGGGCATTGTGCCAGTAACTGGAGATGGGTGAATTTTAATTGCAACTTTTTGCAGTCATGTACTGCCAGCCACCCTTGGGCATACTGTTCAAAGTTGCTTTTATTAATATTTATACTTTATATTCATGTTGTTGCCTCAAGCTGTTGAGCTCCACTTCAGTGCCACACAGTTATTAGGTGATGGATCAAATGCAGAAGAAGACAATATGTTTGTCTTTGAAATAGTGTTTCTCAGAAATGAGGGAAAAGAAGCCGACTAGACAAGGATGACAATCGGAACAGGGTTCAGCCGCTGAGTGACCTGAATTTTATGCAAAAACTTTTACAACATTGCTAACCTTCAGCTAGTTAGTCATCAACATGCCTTTCTTTTTTTCATCATTTTTCCGTGACTATTTTGCTGAATGGATTATTGAATTACTTCAATTTCTAATGATTTATTTGCGCTGGGTGGAAAGCAGTTCCGGAATTTAAATGCCTGGGCTGTAGTGGTTGGGGCAGCGAGTACTCATTTGCATCTGTGCTATGCGAGGAGGTACAAATTTAAAAGCGGGTTTCTGGCAGAAGAAGAGTAAATAACATTTTTCCAATATGATGCAACATCATGGGTTGGCAAATCTTTTTAAAGCGTCGGGCGCTAACCTGAACCCTGTCGTACAGAACACCATTTGAGCTGTAGGTAGTGCTACAGGTCGATGTATGAGTGCTTGTGTGGCACTTGTTCTCCACAAGCCAGTCCTTGAGCCTCAAAACATTCCTTCAGCTCTGCTTTGTACTGTTGGATGAAGCAGATAAATCTATACTTTGAATCGCCACGTAAAGAAATAAAACATAATCCCAGTGAACGTAAGAAATAGGAGCAGGGTTCAAATAGTTGGCTCTTTGCGTCTGCTCTGCCATTCAACACCATCATTGGATGGAACCTTACTGCTTTATTGCAACGGGGGTGGGGTGGTAAAATGTGGCAAGTCATTCAAAAGTCCCATCGACTTCTGGGAACTCGCCTCCTCAAAGAGACATGCTACCAGGAGACTGCTTAATCTAGGTGGTTTACCTCAGTCCGTTCCGTGACGACCAGCGAATGTATCCCTCACCAGCTCAGGACCTCCGGCAATCTCAGTGGCAACTGGCGGACATTCAAGCAAAGGTTTCTGCTGCACATCGAAGCTTCAGACCTCGTGGGTGCGTCTGATGCAAGGAAGATCGCGCTTCTCCTCTCAGCAGCGGGTGATCAAGCCATCGAACTCTTCAACTCTTTTCACTTCACCGAAGGTCAGGACAAGATAAAGTTTCAGACCATCCTGGGCAAGTTTGACAGTCACTGTGAAGTGGACACCAATGAAATCTTCGAGCGCTACATATTCAAACAGCGTCTACAAGGTAAAGATGAATCTTTCAACTCCTTCTTAACTACCCTCCGCCTGCTAGCGCTGTCCTGCAACTTTGGTGGTATTGCTGACTCCATGATCAGAGACCAAATCGTTTTTGGAGTTCACTCTGATCCTCTGAGATAGCAGCTACTGAAAATCAAGCATATGACCCTGCCAGGCACGATTGAAACATGCACAGGGCATGAGCACACCAAAAATAGCTATGCCCAGTACAAATCGGCTGAAAATGAGAAACTTGCCTCCCATGAGGCAGAGAGTGTGCAGGCCATCTCCCGGATGCAGCGCCTCAGCATTGATGAAAGCAGCCATTTTGCGTGCTTTTCCCGGGGCCCCACGCATGCGCGATGCGAACGGGATAACGAAGCGGCCGGCACCTGCACTGCGCATGTGCGACAACGCGCGGAATGTCAGGACGCCGATGTCATGACGTGCTTGAACTGCGGCAACGCCCACTTAAAGAAACTGCCCTGCAAGAGGCAGGCGATGTTTAAACTGCGGGAAGCCTGGACACTATGCAGCCTTGTGCAGGTCTGCACCACCAGTAAGGGGCCAGCGCTCCCAATTCTGACAACGGCGCGCTCAGTGCGTGCAACAACGATTACAGGATTCTGATCCTGGCAGCACAACGGATCCAGAGGAAGAATGCCTGGACTCCGCCTACTTTGTGGGCATCATTACCAAATGTGAATATGCCACATCCAACTCATCACAAATTCAATCCATCCTCGCTGTGGGTTCTGCGGACGAATGGCGTGCGGTGATGCAGGTCAACCACTGCTCCATCCAGTTTAAGCTGGACACAGGTGCTTCTGCCAACCTCCTCTCACAGGCAGATTTCAAACGCATCGAGAAGACTCCCAAGGTCCTTCCAGCAGCCTGCAGGCTCCTGGACTACAACGGAAATGCCATCACGGCACTGGGATCCTGCCATCTACTCGTCTCCAACTGGAGCACCCATGCACGGTTACGTTTTGAAATTGTTAAGCCAGATGGGGCACCCCTACTTGGTGCACATGCCTGCAAGCAGCTGAACCTCGTGCAGCGGGTTTACACAACAACATCCTCCAATGTGGATCTTCAGGCCGGCATTGACGACATCCTCGCTCAGTATCCAGATGTGTTCGACGGGATGGGCATGCTGCTATATCGATACAAGATTCTGCTCTGACCTGATGCCAAGCCAGTGGTCCAGGCACCAGGCCTGGTCCCGGCTCTGCTGAGGGAGCGCCTGAAGGCACAACTCAAGGATCTTCATTTCCAAGGTAACCGAACGGACTGACTGTGTCAGCTCGATGGTATGTGTTAGAAAGCCTTCGGGAGACCTGCGTATCTGCATTGATCCTAAGGATCTCAATAAGAATATAATGCGTGAACACTACCCAATCCCAAAGCGTGAGGAACTCACCAGTGAGATGGCACACGCACGTTCTTTCACCAAGTTAGATGCGTGTCATGAGAATGTCGCTTTAAGAAATGTTTGGCTGCTCATGTTACTGCCGTGATGTCAGACTGTGGGTGGAGCTGAGCTCTACTTCTGCTTTTTAGTTTCAGTTTGAGAAAAAGCTTGGGTGTGTCTGTTTTTCAGTGAGCTGCAACTGGAGTTAAAACAAAGGGCTGTACTGTTGATCTCTGCCATCCAAAGACTATCTATATAATTTTTTACATAGAATTTACAGTGCAGAAGGAGGCCATTTGGCCCATTGAGTCTGCACCGGCTCTTGGAAAGAGCACCCTACCCAAGGTCAACACCTCCACCCTATCCCCATAACCCAGTAACCCCACCCAACACTAAGGGCAATTTTGGACACTAAGGGCAATTTATCATGGCCAATCCACCTAACCTGCACATCTTTAGACTGTGGGAGGAAACCGGAGCACCCGTAGGAAACCCACGCACACACAGGGAGAATGTGCAGACTCCGCACAGACAGTGACCCAAGCCGGAATCGAACCTGGGACCCTGGAGCTGTGAAGCAATTGCGCTATCCACAATGCTACCGTGCTGATCTATGGATCACTTGGTGAACCCAGAATTGTAAACGGTCTCAGTATTGAATGTAAACCTAATGTGCTCCTGCTTGAAGGTTTGTTAAGTCTTTTGGATGTTAAAAGGACAGCTTACAGTGTTACTTAGTGTTGTAGTCTTTGGGGTTGTATTGAATTAATGGTTGCTTAGATGTTCACTGTTTTAAAAAGGTTAACTTGTGTTCATAGAATAAACATTGTTTTGTTTTAAAGAAATACTTGTCCATTTTCTGCTGTACCACACCTGTAGAGTGGGCCGTGTGCTCCCCAATCTATTAAAAGTTGTGGGTCAGGTGAACTCCATGATACACTTTGGGGTTCTATAAACCCTGACCCATAACATGCGTCACATGGATTTTGTCAAATCCAGCTGGATAAGTCCAGCAGAAGACTCTGCACCTTCAACATACCATTTGGCAGATACTGCTATAATCGCATGCCGTTTGGCATTATCTCGGCATTGGAGATCTTTCATCGCATCATGGAGCAGATGATGGAAGGCATTGAAGGGGTTTGTGTGGACATGGACGACATCATCATATGATCCACGACCCCTGAAGAGCATATTCCCATCTCCAGCAGGTATTCCGCCGTGTCCATGCCAATGGCCTCAAGCTGAACAGGTCCAAATGTTGCTTTGGCATATCGACACTCAAGTTCCTAGGTGACCAGATCTCTCAGCAGGGCGGCATCCGGACACAGACAAGGTCAAGGCCATCGAAGCCATGAAGGTCCCTGAAGACAAGAAGGCAGTGTTGCGCTTCCTAGGCATGGTCAATTTTCTGGGCAAGTTCATCCCAAACCCGGCCTCACACACCACGGCCCTACGAAACCTGGTGAAAAAGTCTACTGTTTTTGAGTGGAAGGCAGCACATCAGGCAGAGTGGTTGGAGCTGAAAGCCAAGCTCACCACTGCACCCGTCTTGGCATTTTTCGACCCAGACAGGGAGACGAAGATCTCGACTGATGCGAGCCAGGATGGCATCGGTGCGGTGCTGCTTCAACGCGATGACACTTCATCCTGGGCACCGCTAGCCTACGCATCGAGGGCCATGACGCCCACCGAAACAAGGTATGCGCAAGTAGAGAAGGAATGCCTGGGTCTTCTGACTGGCATTCTCAAGTTTCACGACTACGTCTACGGCCTGCCGACATTCACAGTCAAGACGGATCATAGGCCTCTGGTCCACATTATCCACAAGGACCTGAACGACATGACGCCTCCGTTGCAGCGCATCCTCCTCAAACTCAGAAGGTACGATTTTCACTTAGTGTACACGCCTGGCAAGGAGCTCATCATCGCTGATGCATTTTCCCCCTCCATCACATTGCCTAGTGAACCGCTGGAAATCATCCGGCAAATTGAATCACAGGTGCAGCTGTGTCCTAACACCCTCCCGGCATCTGATGAGAAGGTGATTCGTATCCACGAGGAGACAGCCAAAGACCCCCTCTTGCAGCATGTCATGCACCACCTTACCAATGGCTGACAGAAAGGGCAGTGCCCTCAATTTTACAATGTAAAGGACGACCTGACGGTGATTGATGGTATTTTCCTGAAACTGGACTGGATTGTCATTCCACTCAGTCTCCAGAGCTTGGTGCTCCGTCAAATCCATGAGGGACACCTGGGCATCGAGAAGTGCAGACGCAGAGCCAGGCAGGCTGTCTACTGGCCCGGTATTAGCCAGGGCATCTCGAACATGGTCCACAACTGTGCGACCTGTCAACGCTTCCAGCCAGCGCAGAGCAAGGAGACGCTCCAGCAGCATGAAATCGAGACCTCCCCGTGGTCCAAGGTTGGCATCGACCGCTTTCATGCGAATGGTCGTGACTATGTGTTGATTATTGACTATTTCTCCAATTACCCTGAAGTCGTGAAGCTCTCAGACTTCTCATCTCGGACCGTCATCAAGGCCTGTAAGGAGACGTTCTCCAGGCATGGTATCCCACTCACTGTCATGAATGACAATGGCCCGTGCTTCAACAGCCACGAGTGGTCTATGTTTGCCAAGTCATACCATTTCAAACATGTCACTTCCAGTCCACACTATCCCAGTCCAATGGGAAGGTTGAAAAAGGGGTGCACATTGTGAAACAGCTCATCTGCAAGGCCGCGGATTCTGCTTCTGACATCTACCTCGCGCTGCTTGCGTACAGGGCGACCCCACTGTCCACTAGCATGTCGCCGGTTCAACTCCTGATGAACAGGGACCTGCGGACGACACTTCCAGCCATACACTTGCCCAACCTGGATCACCTCCCCGTGCTGCAGAAGGTGCAGCAGCTCCGAAACCAGCAAAAGCAGGGTTATGATGCTCATGCCACCGATTTGCCCGTGTTATCCCCAGCAAACACTGTCAGGATCAAGATACCGGATGGTGGCTGGTCTGCTTCAGCTGTCGTTGTTCGACAGGCTGCACCCTGCTTGTATGTTGTACGTATGGCTGGTGGTTTTGTTGTGCGATGAAACAGACGGGCGCTGCGCAAAGTTGCCTGCCCACAACTGCTTTCTTCTCCGTTTCCGTCCGTTGTTTTGCCACCTCCTGATACCTCGAACTATGAGGCCACCAGTCAGGCCTCCATCCCGCCTGTCAAGGCGCCGTCACCCCCACCACCACCTCTCCGGCGGTCAACAAGGATCAGACGCAAGCCCGAGAGACTGGACTTATGAACATTTGTTTTGTTTGCTATGTTCTGTTTTCTCACATTAGACAGCTGTCTTCACATGTAAATACATTCACATATGCCACCGCTTGTAAATATGTTAATATCTGCCACCACATGTAAGTACGTTCCCATATGCCAACAAAACATTTTTAAAAAGGGAGATGTCATGATCTGCAGACATGCAGATAATGATATACAGACAGGCACAGACAGGCAGCTAATGAACACAGAGAACAGGGCATGACCAATGAGCAGGCAGGACTCTCAGGGGTGGTATCCCACTATAAAAGGCACGAGACACTCACACTCCGCCTCTTTCCACTGATGAACATCTACAGAGTGAATCAGGGTGTATTTACAGTATCACACCTCCAGCACGTGGCTAAGAGCTAGTCTGGTTCATTCAGACAGAGTAACTACACTTAGGTTAGCAGAAGTCGAACTCATAGAGAACTGTGCTAACTGCGCTACTGGTTCAATAAATCAGATTGAACTAACTTCAAGGTCTGGAGTACCTTTTGGTTAAAGCTGCATCCAGTTGCAGCCTGTGTTATCCCAGCATACATAACACAACAAGTTTCTGATTTTATTCTTCAGTTAACCAAGGAACTATTTACAAAAATACACAACTAGTTTCTCCCCAAACAGTCTCTAATAAGTTAAGCCGGTCAGCGGACTTCTTGATCCTTTGAGAGTGACGCAATTCACTAACGGGTGCTGCAGCAGCAGAGGTAACTTCGGTCTGAACATCAATGGTTGACTCTCGATCTGTGAAGATGCATCCAAGTAGACAGTTTTCTCAGTTCCCCCTTGAACATTACTGGGTTCATCCTCGGGTAGTTTGCTGCAAAATCACTTTAATTCGTAACCGTATCACCGACCAGCCTACCCGGGTTGGATTGTCCATTTGTTATGTGTGCAGTACTCTCCCTCAGATGTTTCTTTAACCTTCTCCCTTGAACATCCACCTTGTACGATACTGGACCTGATTTTGCCATGACCAATTTGGGCCAGCACCAAAATTCTTCACAAATACCAAATCACATGTACCAAACATAAACCATATACCAAAAACACCTCAAACATTCTTTCAGCCTTCTATGAGTCGTGGTGTTTTTTCTGTTCGTTCTGCTTAACCTCCACCCTCCCCGCCAAATTCGGAAATATAAGATCCAATCGTGTTCTAATGCATCTGCCCATTAGTAACTCGGCGGGTATAACACCATAAGGTGCAGTCCAATAGGTGAACAGGAACCAGGTCGGTCTGAGTTGTAGAGGGGCTGATAGCGGCTTTGAATGTTTGGATGGTTCTCTCTCTGCCAGTCCATTTGAAGCAGGGTGGTAGGCAGCCCCCCCAAAAAATGCCCATAAAATGTTGGAATGCTTCACCAGTAAAAACAGCCCCATTATCTGAGACCTCGGGCAACCCATGGGTGACAAATGTCTGCCGCAATTTCGCTACCGTTACGGATGAGGTCATGGACTTCATTGTGTGTATGTCAAACCATTTGGAGTGAGCATCTACAATGAGCAAGAACATGGAGCCCATAAATGGGCCCAGGAAATCAATATGTAGTCGCACCCAAGGTCGACCAGGCCACAAGGATACATTAGGACAGCGGACGGCAAGTTCTGCTGCATTTGGTGTCGGTCACACTGCTTGACCAGGTTCCTTTACGTCGATCTCCATCCCGGGCCACCACACATAACTGCAGGCAAGCATCTTCATCTTTGCCATCCCTGGATTGGCACAGTGTAGCTTCTGTAAGAATAACTTCCTGGTGGGAGTGGGAATGACCACCCTTGCTCCCCATAACAACATTCCGTCTTAGCAACTTAACTTGTCTTTTTTTATCTGAAAGGGTCACAAAAGCTTAGACCTGTTATCATAAGGCCAGCCATGAAGGACCGTGAAGAGACTCGAGATAATAAGGGGTCCAATGCTTGATCTGTCGTGTCGACACTGACAGTGTATCTAGAAGGTGTAGCGCAAGAATGATCTCTTGTGGTACAGGGGGGGCAGTAGTCTGTCAGGTAGGGGAAGATGGCTCAAAACGTTCAGGTTTGAAATGTGGGTGCACAGCCTATGTTGAAACGTGTACTTGTCGGCTGCTACCAATAAAGGGCAGGTTTGAACGCAAGCTGAAGCCATGGGGGAAATAGTCTTATCCGCCCTAAATGACCCCAACAGAGGTTTGTGGTCGGTAACGACTATGGAATATCGTCCACAGATGTATTGATGGAAGTTTTTCACTCCACATTTTGCGGCTAGTCTCTCCTTTTTGATTTGCGAATAAGCTTGTTCAGCACCAGTCAAAGTCCTCGAGGCATGGACGATAGGCCTTTCTGCACCATCTTCCATTTTATGGGCCCATATCACTCAGATTCTGTAAGGAGACGCATTGCAGGTAAGAATGATCTTTTGAAGGGTCAAATTCCCAAGAGATTGGATGACTGTAAGGCTAGTTTAACTTGTTCAGAACTTTTCTGATGCTCTATCCAATACCACCTTTGGTGCTTCTTGAGTAGTGTATGTAAGGTGCCAACATTGTCGAAAGATTAGGAATAAAGCTACCGTAATAGTTCACCATGTTTTAAATTTAAAGTACCCAATTCTTTTTTTTCCCAATTAAGGGGCAATTTAGCGTGGCCAATCCACCTACCTGCATATCTTTTGGGTTGTGGGGGTGAGACCCATACAGACACGGAGGGAATGTGCAAACTGCACATGGACAGTGACCTGGGGTTGGGGTCGAACCTGGGTCCTCGACGCCTTGCTAGTTTACCATTCCCAAAAAAGATTTGAACTTGGATGTAATTTTGGGGGCCGGTGCTCGCTTAATTACTTTGATCATCTCCTCCATATGGTGCAGCCCTGTGGGGTCGATCGTGAATCCTAAGTAGCTCAATGCCTGAGCTTGGAACGTACATTTCTCTCTTTTCAGCCTTACTCCTTCGTCTTACGTCTTCTTAAATCGTTTTGAAACTTCTTTACTGTCTGCTGCACCTTCATGCTTACCTTCAGTGACTGGTGTACTAGGACACCCAGGTCTCGTTGCACATTCCTCTCTCCTAATTTACAGCCAGAGGAGCTCTTTCGCAGACGCTCCTGTAATCAGTAATCAGTACATCATCAGACACTGCTACATCCCAGAGTACTTAAGGAAGTGATTCTAGAAATAGTGGATGCAATGGGTGGTCACCTTCCAGGATTCTATAGGCTCTGGAACAATTCCAGCAGATTGCAGGGTAGCTAATATAACTCCACTATTTAAAAAGGGAGGTAAAGAGAAAAAGAGGATTTATAGGCCAGTAAGCCTGACGTCGGTAGTGGGAAAATTCTAGAAACCATTGTCAAAGATTTTATAGCAGAGCGCTTAGAAAACAGTGGCAGGATCGGACAGAGTCGGCATGGATTTATGAAAGGGAAATCATGCCTGAAGGATCTACTGGAATTCTTTGAGGATGTAACTAGCAGAGTTGATGAGGGGGAGCTAGTGGATGTGGTGTATTTGGACTTTTGGAAGGCTTTTGACAAAGTCCCGCCTAAGAGATTAGCGCGTAAAGTTGAAGCGCATCGGATTACGGGTAGTGTAATGAGACGGATAGAAACTGGTTGGCAGAGAGGAAACAAAGAATAGGAATTAATGGGTCTTTTTCAAATTGGCAGGCAGTGACTAGTGGCGTACCACAGGGATTGGTGTTAAGACCCCAGCTCTCCACAATATATATTAATGATTTAGATGAGGGAACAAAATGTAATATCTCCAAATTTGCAGATGACATCAAGTTGCCTGGGAGGGTGAGCTGTGAGGAGGATGCAGAGATCCTTCAGTGTGATTTTGGACAAGTTGAGTGAGTGGGCAAATGAATGGCAGATGCAGTATAATTTGGAAGAAAGTGAGGTAGTAAAAACTTTGATGGTAAAAATATCTGAATGGCTGTGAATTAGGAGAAGGGAATGTGCAACGAGACCTGGGTATCCTCGTACACCAGTCACTGAAGGTAAGCACGCAGGTACAGTAGACAGTAAAGAAGGCAAATGGTATGCTGGCCTTCATTGCGAGAGAATTCAAGTACAGGAGAAAGGATTGCTGCAATTATACAGGGCCTTGGAATATTGTGTGTAGTTTTGGTCTTCTTATTGAGGAAGAATGTTCTTGCTCTAGAGGGAGTGCAGCGAAGGTTTACCAGACTGATTCCTGGGATGGTGGCTCTGAAAACTGAGGAGAGAATGGATTGGTTAGGATTGTATTCACTGGAGTTCAGAAGAATGAGGGAGGATCTCTTGGAGACCTAAATTCTAACAGGACTGGACAGGGTAGGTGGAGGGAGGATGTTCCCGATGTGGGTGTGTCCAGAACCAGGGGTCACAGCCTGAGGATAGGGGGAAAACCATTAGGGACAGAGATGAGGAGAGATGTCTTCACCCAGAGAGTGGTCGGCCTGTGGAATTTGTTACAACAGGAAGTAATTGAAGCAAAGTTGTATGTTTTCAAGAAGCAGTTACATATAACACTTGGGGAGAATGGGATCAAAGCATATGGGGGGAAAGTGGGATTAGGCTATTGAATTGGATGATCAGCCATGATCAGAATGCATGGTGGAGCAGGATCGAAGGGCCGTATGGCTACTCCTGCTCCTATTTTCAAGTTTTTATCACCTTGGGTAGATCCTGCAGTAAACTTTCCATCAAGCATTGGAAAATCGCACACGCAGAAGAGACTCCAAAAGGGTGCCGGTATACTGCTTTGTTTCTGTTTATATGACAAATTCCATGGATGTTTTATCTAAATCTAATTGTTGGTACACATGACTCATATCAAGTTTAGTATAAATTAAGCCTCCTGCCAATTTCACATATAAATTTTCAATTCTTGGTATTGGGTATCAGTCCTATTTGGCTGCCCGATTCACAGGTAATTTGTAGTCCCCACATATCCCAATGGTTCCATCTGGCTTCACCACTGGCACGATTGGAGCTTCCCACTCAGAAAACTGTATAGGTTTGATAATACCTAATTCTTCTGGTCACTTGAGTCTGCGGACCAAATTCCCTGTACCCCTGCACTTTCTTCTTTTCCAAGCCTCTTTTCTTGTTACTTTTCATACCTTCATCTTTGGTGCCACAACTGCCAACGGCATCCCACCAAACCTTGTGGACCTCGCCTGCTTGCACGCTCTGTAACTCCATCGCCAACCCCCCCCCCCTACCCCCCCTCGCACTTTCCACAGGCAGGGCGACCACTAATACCTTCTTTAAATTAATTTTTGCCTCTACTAACTATTTTTTTTGTATGGCCGTGTTGTTAATACCACAGACCAGCCTGCCCCTCAACATGTCGTTGAGTGCAGACTCGAACTTGCATAGTTAAGCCGTGCTACAAATGCCACAATTGTCTCCCCTGGGTCCCCTGTCACCTGAATTAATATTGAGGGCTTAGGGTGATTATGTCCCTTGACTAATTCCACAAGCTACTTTCAAGTTTTTCAGTCGGGGGCATCTGAGGAAGTCAGACTCCTAATCGGGTTATATGTGGGAGCCCTTCAGGCAGTTAATAGGATTATCCACTGCTTTCCTACCCATCAAATTTTGTTGGCCTTAAAAAAAAGTGGAGGATTTTGACACATAGTCCCCATTTCTCTGTGTTGGGGTCGAATGGTTCTAGTTTGCCAAAAACAGGCAAATTGACACTCAGACTGCTGAACATGCTTGCTACAAGGAAAGGCTTTCACATGAGGTCTGCTCTCCCGATTCCTGTAGCAACAGGAAGGCGTTCCGGATGTTCCTCATCACCAATGTAATATCCTGACAGAAGGACGACCACAAGTGATTACGAATGACGGTTTATTACAGTAATGAGTATATACAGAAGGTGTGAGAAAACGCTACCTTGAGCCAAGGTGCCCAAATCCGAAAAAAATGGGAAAACCGCACTCCGTCCCCAGGGTTCGCGTGCTCTAGACACATTGGCCAATCGGATCGCATGGCATTCTGGGAACCCACCCCTGAAAGGGGCACACCACAAAGATAAAACAACTTACACAATTTATTTTCTGCTCCAACATCCAGAGTAAATATGAGGTACATGCAAAATAACCAACCAACTGTGGTCGAACACACCACACTACACAATAAATAACAAATGTGACCAAGGCAAAGTCCATGGATTTCCCAACAACCCAATCGGACGTCACTAACATTGTGAATCAACCAGTGTTGTAGTGGAGGTATTACGGTACCTGGTAATGCTGGAACACCATTGGTAGAAACTGTATGCTTCCTATTGGTCAAGATGTATGGTAGCTCCGCCCTCCTGTGTGGGGTATAAGAGCCCGTGCCGCCCCAGCAGTCTTCATTCTGCACCTGAGCTGCTGGGGGAAACATCTAGCTTATTAAAGCCTTCAGTTGGACTACAATCTCGCTTTAGTGGTCATTGATCGTGCATCAATTTAATAAGCTAGATTTAAAAGGATGGAGCTCCGAATCAAGCCGGAGTGTCTGCAACTCAGCGGCAATCTTCAAGCACTGGCTGGCGTGCTTTAAAGGATATCTCGGGACGGCCGAAAACACACCCACGGGAGAACAGAAAATGCAAGTCCTGCACTCAAGGGTGAGCCCGGAGATTTACACCCTCATCGAGGAAGCGGAAGACTTCGATGCAGCAATAGAGCTGCTAAAAGGACATTATATTCGCCCGGTAAACCAGGTCTATGCCCGACATCTGCTAGCAACGAGGCGACAAACCCCTGGGGAATCGTTGGAAGAATTCTACTGTGCACTCCTGGTGTTGGGGAGAAACTGCAGCTGCCCGCAAGTTTCGCCGAGCGAACACACTGAACTCTTGGCCCGGGACGCTTTCGTGGCAGGTATGCTATCCTCCCAAATCTGCCAGCGATTGCTAGAAAAAGACACTCTAGCTCTCAAGGAGGCACGGGCCCTTGCAGGCTCCCTGGATGTGGCCTCCAGAAATGCCCGCGCTTACATTCCCGACCGCGCGACAGCCCCTGGGCAGCGTGGAACCCCTCCGCAGCCGATTCCGAGACGTCTCCCATCCCCCCACAAGCTTGTGCTGCAAGGCGGCCTGGCAACCCCGGGGGGCCCCGCTGCTACTTTTGTGGGCAAGCCAAGCACCCCCGCCAGCGTTGCCCGGCCCGCGCATCCACTTGAAAGGGATGCGGTAAAAAGGGCCATTTTGTGGTGGTATGCCAGGCCCGTGCGGTTGCCGCGGTCTCCGGCGGCGAATACGGACCGCCACCACAAACCTCTCCACGGTCCCCATGCAGCCAGTGGTCGCCGCCATCTTCCTACTCCAGGGCCACGTACTCCAGGCACCGCCATCTTGTCCCGCAGACGCCACGTTAGAGGGATGGGAGCCGCCATTTTGTGCACCCCCAGCCAGATGTGACCAATGGGAGCCGCCATCTTGGATGAACGCCCAGGACCCCAGCTCGGCTGACCACACACTGCCCGAAGAGAACACTCAACTGCTGCGATTAGCCTCGGTGACTCTGGATCAGTCCCGGCGTCGAACACTCTCAACTGCTCCAACGACTGTATTTATCAACGGGCACAAGACGTCCTGCCTAATCGACTCTGGGATCTCGGACAGCTTCATACACCCCGACACGGTAAGGTACTGTTCTCTCCTTGTCCACCCCGTTAATCAAAAAATCTCCCTGGCCTCCGGTTCCCACTCAGTCGAGATAAAGGGGTTTTGTGTAGCAAACCTCACAGTCCAGGGAAGGGAGTTTAAACATTACCAGCTCTACGTCCTTCCCCACCTCTGCGCGGCCACACTCCTAGGTTTAGACTTCCAATGTAATCTCCAAAGTCTAACTTTCAAATTCGGCGGCCCTATACCCCCCCTCACTGTCTGCGGCCTAGCGACCCTCAAGGTCGATCCGCCTTCCCTGTTTGCGAACCTCACCCTGGATTGCAAACCCGTCGCCAGCAGGAGCAGACGCTACAGTGCCCAGGACTGGATCTTTATTAGGTCAGAGGTCCAAAGGCTACTGAGGGAAGGAGTCATTGAAGCTAGCAACAGTCCCTGGAGAGCTCAAGTAGTGGTGGTAAAGACCGGGGAGAAGCATAGGATGGTCATCGACTACAGTCAGACCATCAAAAGGTTTACGCAGCTGGACGTATACCCTCTCCCCCGCATATCCGACCTGATAAACAGGATCGTGCATTACAAGGTCTTCTCCACGGTGGACCTTAAGTTTGCCTACCACCAGCTCCCCATCCGCACTAGTGACCGCAAATACACTGCCTTTGAGACAGATGGGCGGCTCTATCACTTCTTAAGGGTTCCCTTCGGTGTCACCAACGGGGTCTCGGTCTTCCAGCGTGAGATGGACCGAATGGTTGACCGGTACGGTTTATGGGCAACATTCCCGTATCTCGATAATGTCACCATCTGCGGCCACGACCAGCAGGACCACGACACCAACCTCCGAAAATTCCTCCAGACCACAAAGATTCTTAACCTTACTACAACAAGGATAAATGCGTGTTTAGCACCGACCGCCTAGCCATCCTCGGCTACATAGTGCAAAAGAATTATAGGCCCCGACCCTGAACGCATGCGCCCCCTTATGGAGTTCCCCCTCCCTCACTGCCCCAAAGCCCTGAAGCGCTGGCTAGGGTTTTTCAGTTACTACGCCCAGTGGGTCCCCAACTATGCGGACAAGGCCCGTCCCCTGATCCAATCCACAGCTTTTCCCCTGTCGATAGAGGCCCGCAAGGCCTTCAGCCGCATCAAAGCAGACATTGCAAAGGCCACGATGCACGCCATCGACAAGTCCCTCCCTTTCCAGGTCGAGAGCGATGCGTCTGACGTAGATCTAGCGGCCACCCTCAACCAAGCGGGCAGACCTGTGGCCTTCTTCTCACGTACCCTCCATGCTTCTGAAATCCGCCACTCCTCAGTTGAAAAGGAGGCCCAGGCCGTCGTAGAAGCTGTGCGACATTGGAGGCATTACCTGGCCGGCAGGAGATTCACTCTCCTCACTGACCAACGGTCGGTTGCTTTCATGTTCGATAATGCACAGCGGGGCAAGATAAAGAACGATAAGATCTTGCGGTGGAGGATCGAACTCTCCACCTACAACTACGAGATCTTCTATCGTCCCGGAAAGCTAAACAAGCCTCCTGATGCCCTGTCCCGCGGCACATGTGCCACCGCAAAGTGGACCGCCTCCGAGCCCTCCACGAGGACCTCTGCCACTCGGGGGTCAATCGCTTTTTCCATTTCGTCAAGACCCGCAACCTGCCCTACTCCATCGAGGAGCTCAGGGCAGCCACCAGGGACTGCCAAATCTGCGGGAATGCAAACCGCACTTCTACCGGCCAGAGAAAGCGCACCAGATAAAGGCTTCCTATCCCTTTGAACGCCTCAGCATGGACTTCAAAGGCCCCCTCCTCTCCACCGACCGCAACACGTACTTCCTGAACATGATTGACGAGTACTCCCGGTTCCCATTCGCCACCCCCTGCCCCGACACAACCACCATCATCAAGGCCCTCCACAGCATCTTTGCACTGTTCGGGTTCCCCGCATACATACACAGTGATAGGGGGTCCTCCTTTATGAGCGACGAACTGCGTCAATTCCTGCTCAGCAAGGTCATCGCCTCAAGCAGGACGACCAGTTACAACCCCCGGGGTAACGGACAGGTAGAGAGGGAGAACCGAACGGTCTGGAAGACCGTCCTACTGGCCCTACGGTCCAGGAATCTCCCAGTCACCCACTGACAGGAAGTCCTCCCGGATGCCCTCCACTCCATCCGGTCACTGCTTTGTACCACAACCAACCAGATACCTCACAAACGTCTCGTTGTGTTCCCCAGGAGGTCCTCTGGGACCTCGCTCCCGACCTGGCTGGCAGCTCCCGGACCCATCCTGCTCCGAAAACACGCGCGGGCGCACAAGTCGGACCCGTTGGTCGAGAGGGACCATCTTTTCCACGCTAACCCCCAGTACGCCTACGTGGTGTACCCCGACGGCCGACAAGATACGGTCTCCCTACGAGACCTGATGCCCACCGGAGCCCCACGCACACCCCAGCCACCAGTCCAACCCTCCCCTCCACCAGGGCACCTTACAGGAGGATCGGTCCTTCCGCCAGCCCCGTCTAGGCCCCCCCACCCACCGATGCACCCCGCAGGCGCTCCCTTCCCAAGTCAACCATTTTCCCCACCAGCGCCGTCAAGGGGTGTCGAAGCTGCCACGGAGATCGAAGCCACGCTCTCAGAGTCACAGACGCCCGAGCCTCCACCGGAGTCACCATCGAAGCTCCGACGATCACAGCGGACGGCCAGGGCCCCCGATCGACTGATTGCTTCATTTTAAATTGTAAATTTTAATCATAAATTGTAAATTGTTATTAGAATTGTAAATAGTTACAAAATGCTGTACGGAGGTATTACGGTACCTCCATTACTAATTCTACCACGTTGCCATTTTTGTAGTATCAGGCCACCACCCCCGCCGGACTCTTTTTTAACAGGGGGTGAATGTGGTAGTGGAGGTATTATGGTACCTGGTAATGCTGGAAAACCATTGGTAGAAACTGTATGCTTCCCATTGGTCAAGATGTATGGTAGCTCCGCCCTGCTAGGCGGGGTATAAGATCCGTGCCGCCCCAGCAGCCTTCATTCTGTACCTGAGCTGCTGGGGGAAACATCTAGCTTATTAAAGCCTTCAGTTGGACTACAGCCTCGCTTTAGTGGTCATTGATCGTGCGTCAACCAGTCTTACTGAAACTCTGCCTCTCTCATGTGGGATTCCAGTCGTCCCCTTTGAAAATGTAACCTGCGAATTCTCTCCAAATGTCACTCCAACCTGGACAGTATAAACAACGGCCCACTTATAGGCTTTCAATCTTGTTTCATGGTCACCTGGACTCCTGAGGATACACTTGAGCACCAACTCACATGCACAAGTTAAGACCTTCAGCTGTGCTGAGCAGAATACCACTGCTTCAAAGGGGCACGTTTGCCTCAACGATCACCGTTCCCATTCAGATCCTGTTTCTCTGCTCACCTCTTTTGTTTCAACCATAATTTAACAGGGATCTGACCTTGTCCGCTCCCTGGGCCTTTCTTTTGGGACATCTTCCTGTCTTCGCTCCCTGTCCCTTGCCAGGACACAGATTCCCATAGTGCTCCACTCTTGGTCACCTGATCTGGGCTATTAGTGCAGTTTGTATTCATGCACTAGCACACTGGGCGAAAAAGATGTCAACATTGCAAAACTGCACATGTGCAGCCCGCTCCGGTCTGCATACACACAAAAGCTCCGCTGTCCAGCAGGAGCTGATGTTCCTGGCCTCCCGTTCTCAACAAGGTAAATATCATTTTCACAACAGCCTCAGTGAAGCACTGGCACGGATCTGTCTGTTCCTTTTCCCTGCAGCCGCGTCAAACCCACTGGGACACAGAGAAGAGAGGCTGGTTTCATATTCAGATTTTGTTCTCTCTTCCCCCACCCCCCTCCAACCCCGCCCCAACATCTCATCAACTTTCACTTGCTTGCACTTGGGCCCTTTCCATCTCGAACAATGTCCTCTGGTCTCGGTGGCTTTCAACTGTGGCCGCCTTAGGCCCAAGCTCCAATTCCAACCAGGCCTCACACCAGCCCAATCTGGAACTCAGATTCCCTTTGGTGACTTTGACCAGTTGGTGCCAGTCGCTTGCATGGACCAATTTCTTCCCTCCTGTCCATGTCAATGAATTTTCCGTCACAGAATCAATCACAAAATGAAGATTGATTCTTAGACAGGACAAACAATGCAATGCCGTTATTTGTCCGTAACCCACGCATAAGCTTTTTCTTTCTAAAGGACTGGGTTCGAGCTCCAAAGGGCCGTGGCGGGGAATGGCGAAACCTTGTCCACAATTCCCGACAAGGAAAAATCCTGACCTGAGCAATGCTGTGGTAGGGTGGCCTTGAGCAGAGGCCATGCACTCCCTCGTAGGGGAGGAAGAGGCACTGAAAGCAAATCCTCCGGTCTTAAGTCTGAAGCATTTGGTTAAAAGGCAGACGTGACAGTGGCGAGAGAAGGCTGGTGTATTGCATGTGGCCAGCTTAGGCCTAAAGATGCAGCGAGGTGGAGCAAAAGATGAAACAAATCCCCTGCATAAGAAAACATTAAATTCAATGTTTCATTCATTACATACAAAAGGTTAATACATACATTATTCAACAGGTTTTGCTGATTTTTTTTCCTTGTTACTATGCTGTCTTTGAATTAATATCTGTGCACAGCATCACAAGCTGTGTGTGCGAGACATTAATTTTCAGTGATGCGGTGGGGGAGGGGTGGAAAAGCAGGAATCGCTCACTGGGCAACAGAAGTCCGATCGACTGGATTAAATAACAATTTCTGATTGTTATTATTATGTGGCTGAATTAAATAGACCTATAAAAGATATAAAGTGTTGAAGGGAATTTAGCGTGAGCTTGGGCTAACGCTGTGCTAAGCCATCTCCAGCTCTCCCAAAGTGCATCTTGTTGATACAGCGATACATGAAGGTTAGTGGCATTGGGAAACCTGTAGGAGGTCTCCTGCTGCCCCAGAGCAGAGCCTCAAGCATCACGAATGTACAGGTGGAGAATATTGAATCAGTTGCTTTCTACTGTGCACTTAGGCCTATTTAGAAATGAAACCTTCAGTGAATTACTAAAGCAGAAAAAAATTAAATAACTTTTACAAGCGCAGCGCTACTTTGCCAGCCATATGGGAAGAGCTCAGCATGGCCCAGTGTTACTCAGCGCAAGACTGCCAGAAATAGCAACATCCTGATATTGCCCACAGTGCAAGAAGGCAAGTACATGCCCATAATAGGGGATGTAACAATATTCAGTGGCAGTGGTATCATGTCAACTTGCATGCTAACTCAGTTTCTTCACTAAAGTTGAAGCAATTGGAGAACAATAGGCTAAATTGGTTAAAAAAATAGATTAGTGATGTAATTTTTAAAAAGAATTAGAGCACTTTTCGAAAGAGTTTGATCAGCTTACTTTTCACCAATTGATTTTGCCTTCACTGCAGTTCTCTTACCAACGAGGATACAAATAGAAATTACTGTTGCCGATGTTCATGGACATGTATTTAATAGGTAGGCAAAGCTTGTCACAACGGTGCATTACAGCTCGAAATTACTTATGGACGTATTGAACTTTTTAACAAGAGGAATGTGTTTTTTAAAATACCAAAGGCACGGAGCCAAAGATGGCCGAGAATATAAAGTGACCACCTTCTGAAAAAGTCCTATGTGGATCATACTTGACCGACTAGTCCCGAGAGAATGGAATGTCGAACCTCAAAGGTGTCAGGGAATTCTTCAAGCAGAGATTAGAAAGGGAGATAGAAAAAGTTCAAAAGACTGAACTTTAATCTCCTGTGTTTGCAGAGACAATGGAGACTGATTGTCTTGTCACATCTCAGTAGAAATCCAAAATCCACCTCCTGCTGAGTTTTATCTTAGAATGTGAAAATGGGCTAAATTCAAAGAAAAACTTCTGGGGCGAAAGACATGTTTGTTTTTGTCTTCCAGGATTACAGACAACATGGGTTAAAAAGCTAGCTGTAGACCTGATTGGTGTGTACTGGTGTGCTGATGTGCCAGAGTGTTTGTGTGACATGGAAACAAGAAGAAACCACTGCCAGTCAACCCTGTAAAAAGACAAGCGGGCGAAGGATCTTACTCTAGTTCTGATGCTCGAAGAAGGGTCAGCAGAAGCTGCCATTGAAAAGAAATCAGACAGCTTTCCAGCCTCACCCCAGAATCGAGTGTCGCCAGACTAACTGCTAAAATGCCAAAGTCAGCTCTCCTGGAATCACCCAACTTAACGCCCACAACATACCATCATCTGTGCTCATGGACAAGCAAAAATCTGACAGTTCTTTACTTTTACCTGGACTTTTAACTTCTCATTTCTGACCAGTGTGTGAACATATGTGTTGACTCAAGAAAGCCGGGTTAAATTGGTTTTTTCTAAAAAGTAAAAACATTTGGATGGGGAAAAGGTATCCACTGGGGAACGGATTCCTTTTAAGTTGGCTTTGTCGCAGCAGTTGAACAAATAGGGGGGGGGGGGGGGGGGGGGGGGGGGGGGGGAGAGCAGTTAACTCCTCCTCAGCCAGGAGCAGGACAAAATTGGGATCCCATTCACAAAGTTAACAAATTAGGGAACCTCTTCAGGGGACCAGTTGTAACAATAGCATTCCTCTAATTAGTTTGTTATTCTTTTCACGAGAGCTTCATTGCCTGGGCCAATAATCTTTTTATTGCCCATTCCTAATTGTCCTTGAGAAGGTGATGGTGAGCTGTCTTCTTGAACTGCTGAAGCCATGTGATGTAGGCCATGTGGTGTAGGCCATGTGTGATAGGGAGGGAGTTCCAAGGTTTTCAATCCAGCGACAGCGAAGGAATGGCGACAGGATGGTGTGCGGTTTGGAGGAGCACCTCCAGGTGATGCTGTTCCCATGTATCTACTGCCCTTGTCTTTCTAAATGGTAGAGCTCACAGGTTTGGAAGGTTCTGTGGAAAGAGATTTGGTGAGTTGCTGCAGTGTATTTTGTAGATGGTAAACACTGTTGATACTCTGGTGGTGAAGGGAGTGAATGTTTATGGATGGGACACCTATCAAGCAGGCTGCTTTGTCCTGGATGGTGTCGAGCATCTTGTTGGAGCTGCACTCATCCAGGCAAGTGGGGGAGTATTCCATCACACTCCTGACCTGTGCCCTATGGGTAGTGGACAGGCTTTGGGGAGTCAGGAGGTGAGTTACTCACCACAGAATTCTTAGCCTCTGACCTTCTCTTGTAGCCACAGTATTTTTACGGTAGTTCAACCAGCTCAGTTTTTGATCAACAATAACTCCCGTAATGTTGATAGTATCAGTATGAATATCATGGGGGCAATGGTTAGATTCTCTCTTGGAGATTATCATTGTGTGGTAAACACCACAGGTCACACACTACGTGTATTACGGTACTGCCACTGTACTACAGTTAATACAGTAAATCCCAGCCTGCTGGCTCCTCCCAGCAGGCGCTGTATAAAAGTGTATGCTCTCCTGCGCTGCTTCCTTTCTGGTTCCAGCTGCAGGAGGCTTAACATCTAGTGCAATAAAGCCTCAATAGTTTCACTATTTTGTCTTGTGGTCATTGATGGTGCATCAATTTATTGCACTAGAATTTTAGAGATGAACGTCTTAATCAAGCCTGATCGCCTGGAGCTGGACCCTCATGCAGCTGACGCCACAGCCACCTTTGAGCACTGGCTAGCCTGCTTTGAAGGATATCACGGAGCATCTACAGAAGCCCTCTCAGACCCGCAGAAGCTCCAGATCCTCTACTCATGGATGAGCCCACAAGTTTCCCCCCTCATTCGGGACGCCCACACCTACACGGAAGCGATGGCGCTACTAAAAGGACAGTACATCAGGACTGAATCAAGTGTTCGCCAGGCACCTCCTGTCCACGAGACGGCAACACCCGTGGGAGTCTCAGGACGATTTCTTGCGTGCTCTGCGGATACTTGGTAGGAACTGTAATTGCCATGCAGTTTCGGCCGTCCAACACACCGAACTGCTGATCAGAGACGCCTATGTCATGGGCATTAAGTCCAATTACATTCGCCAGCAGTCATTGAAAGGGGGTACACTCGACCTTACAGAAACTGTGCAGCTCACTAGCTCCCTAGACGTGGCCTCCCGCAATCTAGAGTCCTACACCTCCGACCGCGCGGCACCCTCGTGGGCATCATGGGCCCCACCATCTTCTGACCCGGGTACGCCACAAGCCTGCGCCGCGTGGCAGCCAGCTAACTCCGGAGGCCATCAAATGCTATTTTTGTGGCCAGAACAAGCACCGCCGACAACGCTGGCCAGCATGGAGAGTGACCTGCAAAGGGTGTGGCAAGAAGGGCCACTTCGTCTCCGTTTGCCAGGCCCGATCAGTCGCTGCTGTTTCCAGGCCCAGCATCGCTACACCCCCCACGTGCGTTCCATGGGCACCGCCATCTTCGCCGCCGCCCGCCACGTGCGGCCCGTGGGTGTCGCCATCTTGGACGTCATCCACCATGTGCGCCAAATGGGCGCCGCCATCTTCGGCGCCATCTTGGACCACGCCTCAGGACCCCTGCTCGCCTGGCCATTCGCGGCCCACTGATACCTTCGCCACCGCCGATCAGCCCAACAACTCCCAACATCTTCCGCAGCTCGCCTCCATCACCCTCGATCAGTCTCAGCCCCGCAACCTCGCTACGACGACTGTAAGGATGAACGGGCATGAGACGACCTGCCTTTTCGACTCAGGGAGCACAGAGTGTTTCATCCACTCTGCTATGGTGAGGCGCTGCTCCCTCCCGGTCTTCCACGTCACCCAGAAAATCTCTCTGGCCACCGGATCCCATTCCGTACAAATCCGGGGGTACTGCGTCATGACCCTCTCTGTACAGGGCGTAGAGTACAGCAACTTCAGACTCTACGTCCTCACCCACCTCTGCGCTGCCCTGTTACTAGGTATTGATTTTCAGTCCACCTCCAGAGCCTTACTCTGAAGTTCGGCGGATCCCTGCTTCCCCCTCACGTCTGTCGATCCGCCCTCACTTTTCGCAAACCTCACCCCAGACTGTAAGCCTGTCGCCATGAGGAGCAGACGGTACAGTGCACAGGACAGGACCTTTATCAGGTCGGAAGTCCAACAGCTTCTGCGGGAGGGGGTCATTGAGGTCAGTAACAGCCCCTGGAGAACTCAAGTGGAGGTAGTTAAGACTGGGGAAAAACACCGGATGGTCATCGACTACAGTCAGACCATCAACCGGTACACGCAGCTCGATGTGTACCCACTCCCACGCATATCTGACATGGTCAATCAGTTTGCGCAGTATCGAGTCTTCTCCACAGTTGACTTGAAGTCCGCCTATCACCAGCTCCCCATCTGCCCGGAGGACCGCCAATACACTGCATTCAAAGCAGATGGCCGCCTCTATCATTTCCTTAGAGGTCCCTTCGGCGTCACCAATGGGGTCTCGGTCTTCCAGCGAGAGATGGACCGAATGGTTGACCAGTACTGGCTGCGGGCCACGTTCCCGTACCTAGATAATGTCACCATCTGTGGCCACGACAGCAGGACCACGACGCGAATCTCCAGAAATTCCTCCATACTGCCAAACTCCTTAACCTCACTTAACAATAAGGAGAAATGCATTTTCCGCACCACCCGCTTAGCCATTCTTGGCTACATTGTGGAAAATGGAGCCCTAGGACCCGACCCCGACTGCATGTGCCCCCACCTGGAACTCCCCCTCCCCCACTGCCCCAAGGCCCTGAAACGATGCCTGGGGTTCTTCTCATATTACGCCCAGTGGGTCCCTAATTATGCGGACAAGGCCCGCCCACTCATCAAGTCCACAGTTTTTCCCCGCCGGGCCTTCAACCACATCAAGGCGGACATTGCCAAAGCCACAATGCACGCGGTCGACAAAACCCTCCCCTTTCAGGTGGAGAGCGATGCATCGGACGTGGCTCTGGGGACCACCCTCAACCAGGCGGGCAGACCCGTGGCTTTCTCCTCCCGCACCCTTCAAGCCTCCGAAATTCGGCACTCCTCCGTCGAAAAGGAGGCCCAGGCCATTGTGGAAGCTGTGCGACATTGGCGGCATTACCTGGCCGGCAGGAGATTCACTCTCCTCACTGACCAATGGTCGGTTGCCTTCATGTTTAGCAATAAACAGCGGGGCAAGATCAAGAACGACAAGATCTTGAGATGGAGGATCAAGTTCTCCACCTATAACTACGAGATCTTGTATTGCCCGGGGAAGCTCAATGAGCCCCCAGATGCCCTATCCCGCGGTACATGTGTCAGCGCACAAATGGATCACTCTGGGCTCTCCACAATGATCTCTGCCACCCGGGGGTCACCTGGTTCTTTCATTTTATCAAGGCCCGCAACCTGCCCTACTCCACCGAGGTGGTCAGGACCGTGACCAGGGACTGCCCTGTCTGCGCGGAGTGCAAACCGCACTTCTATCGGACGGATAGAGCACACCTGGTAAAGGCCTCCCGCCCCTTTGAGCGCCTCAGCATGGACTTCAAAGGGCCCCTCCCCACCACTGACCGCAACATGTACTTTCTCAATATCATTGATGATTACTCCCGTTTCCCATTCGCCATCCCATGCCCCCACATGACATCTGCCACGGTCATCAAGGCCCTACACAGCATCTTCACCTTGTTCGGTTTTCCCACCTACATCCACAGCGATCGATGATCCTCCTTCATGAGTGATGAGCTGCGTCAGTTCCTGCTCAGCAAGGGTATCGCCTCGAGTAGGACGACCAGCTACAATCCCCAGGGGAACGGGCAGGTGGAGAGGGAGAACGCGACGGTCTGGAAGGCCGTCCTGCTGGCCTTTCGGTCTAGGAATCTCCCTGTCTCCCGCTGGCAGGAGGTCCTCCCCGATGCGCTCCACTCCATCCGGTCGCTCCTGTGCACTGCTAGTAATGAGACCCTCACGAACGTGTGTTTGCCTTCCCTAGGAAGTCCACCTCCGGGGTCTTGCTCCCAACCTGGCTGACAGTTCCTGGGCCCGTCCTCCTCCGGAAGCATGCGAAGAGTCACAAATTGGATCCCCTTGTTGAAAAGGTCCTCCTCCTCCATGCGAATCCACAATATGCTTGCGTGGCACACCATGACGGGTGACTGGACACAGTCTCCCTCCGGGACCTGGCACCCGCTGGTTCCCCATCCACAACCAGCAGCACCCCTGACCTGGTACCATCCCCTCCCCCTCCAGTTGCCTTCCACGCCCCTGCGCCGTTCACCCTCCCACCAGCGACACTCACCGCAGCCTCCACCCCAGCAGCACCCGTCCCCTCACCGGATCCACTACTGGGTGAAGCAGGAGGACAACATGCTCCTGGAGTCACAGGTTCCCACATCGGCGCCCACACCACAACTAGGACTGAGGCGATTGCGGCGGAGGGTCAAAGCCCCTGACAGACTCAACCTGTAACGTTGTTTTCCCCCCCCCGCTGGACTTTTGTTTTTTAAACGGGGGTTGAATGTGGTAATCACCACTGATCACACACTACATGTATTATGGTACTGCCACTGTATTACAGTAAATCCCAGCCTGCTGGCTCCTCCCAGCAGGCGGCGTATAAAAGTGTATGCTCTCCTGCGCTGCTTCCATTCTGGTTCCAGCTGCAGGAGGCACAGCATCTAGTGCAATAAAGCCTCAATAGTTTGACCATTTCGTCTCGTGGTCATTGATGGTACATCACATTGCCTGATACTTGTGTGATGCAAATGTAACTTGCCACAAGCAGCCCAAGCCTGGATATAGTCCAGCACTTGCTGCCTCTGGGCATGAGTTGCAAATAGTGCAGAACATTGCACAATCGTGAGCAAGTATTTCCACCTTTGATCTTATTGTGAAGGGAAGCATCGATGAAGCAGCTGAAGATAGTTGAGCCTATGGTACTACCCTGAGAAACTCTTGCAGTGATATCCTGGTTGTGAAATGATTGACCAACAACTGCACCATCTTCCCTTGTGTACATCTGACCCCCAACCCAGCGGAGAGTTTTCCCAATTCCCATTGACTCCAGTTTTGCTGGGATTCTTGGTGTCACACTCGGTCAAATGCTGCCTTGATGTCAAGGGCAGTCACTCTCACCTCACCTCTTGAGTCCAGCTCTTTTGTCCATGTTTGGGCTAAGTCTGTTAACGAAAGGCGGTTCTTGGTGTTTCTGTTTTATGTTTGTTGATGCTTCCAGTAACATAGCAGGCAGTGGGACATTCTGTGACCAGGACAAACAATCATTTCTGAATACCTTCAACCACAATGGGGCGGCATTGTGGCACAGTGGTTAGCACGGCTGCCTCACAACTCCAGGGACCCGGGTTCAATTCCAGCCTCAGGTGATTGTCAGTGTGGAGTCTGCACGTTGTAGCGCACAAAGACTCCGTGAGACGAATAGAGTGAAGTCGGTGAGGCTTTATTAAGCGTGTCTGTTCCCCCGCAGCTCGATAGTAAACTGGCCTGCGTGGGAAGACTCCGGCTTCTTATACTCCGCCTTCAGGGCGGAGCTTGAGGTCAACGGCCAACCAGGACCCGGGATCTGTCAGCCAATGACATTAGGGCTTCCAGTCCCACATGACCCCCAATACATACTACCACACACGTTCTCCCCATGCCTCCGTGGGTGTCCTCTGGATTCTCCAGATTCCTCCCATAGTCCAAAGATATGCAGGTTAGGTGGATTGGCCATGATAAATAGCCCCTCAATGTCCAAAGGTTAGGGACAGTTAAATGGTCGAGCGGATGAGTGGGCCTGAATTAGGGTGTTCTTTCGAAGGATCAGTTCAGACTCGATGGGCTGAATGGCCTCCTTCTGCACTGTCGGGATTCTATAATTCTTTGATTCTATGAACAATTTTCAGGCTGCATTTTGCTTTAAAAAAAATCTTTTCAAAAAAGGGTGTGCCAGGGCAGGGACGGGAAACTGCTTGAGGATTAAGGGAAGGTTTAAAATGCAGCACAGTTTTTGAATTTCAAACCTGCACCTAGCCAGTCAAAGTCAGAGTTACTAAGAATGCCCTAAGATGACAATAATAACATAATAATCTTTATGATTGTCACAAGTAGGCTTACATTAACACTGCAATGAAGTTACTGTGAAAATCCCCGAGACGCCACATTTCGGCGCCTGTTCGGGTACACAGAGGGGGAATTCAGAATGTCCAATTCACCTAACAAGCACATCTTTCGGGACTTGTGGGAGGAAACCGGAGCATCAGGAGGAAACCCACGCAGACACAGGGAGAACATGCAGACTCTGCACAGACAGTGACACAAGCTGGGAATCGAACCCGGGTCCCTGGCGCTATGAAGCAAAAATAAGCACCATGTTCTCACTGGCAACTGTTATAATGTAACCGTGCAGACTGGATTTGAAACTTACAAAGCAACACCACAAAGGACAGTGGGTTCACTTCTTGTGAACTTTGTGCCATGTTTACGGTGTTTCTTTAAGAATAAGAATGACTTAGTTTCAATATTTACGTTTTTGCTAAGCACTGTCTCTAAATATAAAAATTTCTCTGTATACACATACTTCAGGTTTAACTTTCTGGTCTGATTTTTGGTTATGCTTTGGAATCAATAACTAAGGTTGAAACTGCTAATGCAATCGCTTAGAATGGAAATCCTGGAAGTAAATAATTGCCTGTAACAATATAGTTGCTGCTTCAGGCCAGCAAGAGTCCTGTGGATCCAGTTGCTTAAGTCTCTATGTCAGTTCTATCACTATTTTGCACATTAAAGAACTTTGGCAGCACGGTGGCGCAGTGCTTACAACTGCTGTCTCACGGCGCCGAGGTCCCAGGTTCGATCCCGGCTCTGGGTCACTGTCCATGTGGAGTTTTCACATTCTCCCCGTGTTTGCGTGGGTTTCGCCTCCACAACCCAAAAGATGTGCAGGCCACGCTAAAATTGCCCCTTAATTGGAAAAAATGAATTGTGTACTCTAAATTTATTTTTAAAATAGCGTCAAGTTCAGCAGCTGACTGTGAGTAATGCCACGGGCAATTTACTTGCTTTGTATTTAAAAATGTGCTTTCGATTCTCCTATTTCTCATTCTAAGGGATGACACCGGCAAATTGGGCCGAATGGCCTTCATCTATGCTGTACAATTCTATGATTCCATGATTCTTGTATTCTACTGCATGAAGTTGCTATTGCAGATATTATAGGTGTACCTTTCCTCGAGATTAAACAAAAGGAAACTGACAAAATGTTATTGTACTCAATGGGTTAAAGACCTTGGTTAAAAAGTATGTAATATCACCAGTCAATAGAACATTTGTAGGACACAAAGTTACTAGTGATCTGATTCACTTCAGCAACATTTAGGTCTAATAACAATCACTTACTTTATCCTCATCTCAGATGAAGGAATAAATACAAGCACATTAATCCTTTTAAACTGTGTTTCCAGTGAAGGCAAACAACAGACTCACTAAAAAGTACTTTGTGAAGTAGAAAAAAGTAAATAAGTATATCTTGTGCCAGCTGGTACAAAGATTATCGGAAAGAGTAAATATCAGTATGAATGGATCAAGTCAGGACAGTTTTAGTAAGATACCAGAAAAAGAATTGATGCTTCAGATTTCTTTCAGTTCCTGTAACTGACTCACTGCCCAGTATTACATGTGTACTTTACTGTAGGTCACTCCAAACGGAAAGGCTGTGGTGAGCATACAGTCACTGACTGTCTCATAATAAGCTCTTGCTGTGAGGGAAGCCTTTGTGGAATACGAGTGGCGAACAGTACACCACATGTTGAAAGGGTTAAAAAGTAAAGTCTGGCCAATTTATCCTGTAAAATCTAGTCGAGTGACCCATATATTTGCATGTGGGCGGGAGGTTTCGCAATAGCTTCTGAGTAATATTTAATGGTTCATTTACAGCGTTGGCACTAATGATTTGTCGAAACGTTTGTCAATGTCCAGCTTCGGAGCGTTGCGAAAGCAGGAAGTGAAGCTCATTCTGATCTTGAGAAATTACTTTGTTTCATGTGAGATCGTGGCACTCACACTGAGTGAGAAATCTGTTTTAATTCCTCACAGCTAGCCCGCTTCCAGCTCCAGAGGAAAACAACAGTGTTTTCAGACTGTTTAGAATTATATCTTGTCACACTTTTGAAGGAAGAATAGTTCCAGGGTAGTATTGCCACAGGTAATGTGATATGTGGATAATTGACAATGAATAAAAGCTTGACTTAGCATGACAACTATTGTCCTCGTGATTGTTTTGGCTTGGCGAGTAAATGTGAAATTGCTGTTGACTTCCGAAATAGTATCCAGCGAATATCTTGTATAAGAAGGCTAAACTGAAAGAATGTATTGATTCAAAATGTAATGTAAGGTCAGCCTTTTGATTTTACAGTCAGTGGAGTTGGCAAGAAAACAGATTGTGGGAAATTAATACTTGGTTGCAGGGTTGTTTTGGCAAAGATCTAACTTACTGGTATCTCCACAGGATTAACAAAAAAAGCATCACATAGACACGCTACAATGGAGCAACAAAGGAACCATCCCCACGCCCTCGAAGTTCAAAGCAACCACCTTTATAAATCAGGCACGGGCTATCAACAAGAAGCTCAGGTCAGTTCAGCTGCCTTGGCTGGTGTTTAAGATGTCAGCATGTGTTCTTCATCAGTATGCTTTTCAAATGGTCACAGATTTTGAAATAGTTCTGAGTAAAAGGTTAAACAACACAGCGATTGGTAACATGGGAGGAGCTATTTCAATTATTTAGTGTGTGGGTTTCGTTTGTGCTCAGAGGAAGCTAGTTTTTTTTTTTGCAGCCACTTTCGGCAATACTCCCGCCTGAAATGCACACCATTGTGGCTACTGTCTTCAGAAATGGAAGTGAAACTTCGCTGAACTGTCTGCATGTAAAATAAAGCATGTGGCAGTTACTAATCACGGTGATGGGGCACTGCTCCTGGTCTGTGACTTTGTGCAGAACTGTGAAGAATATGATCGACTTAAGTGCAGAGTTGACGCAATATTGAAGGTTAAATTACAAACGATGTGGGAATGGTTGGAGGAACTCTAAATGAACCAAAGCTGGAGATAACTCCCAAAAGTACTGAAAACCCATTGTTCAGCATCTGCCAGGGAAAGTAAGTTAAGGTTCGGGATGAAGCTTTTCATCTGGCCTTATCTGAGAAACTGTCAACCTAAGAAATGGGCTCATTGTTCTCTTTTAGGTGCCAATTAATTTCCTGTTATTTTTGAATTAGTCTTTATTTCTAATTGAAATATATATAGTTATTGGTGATGTTTTATGTACACTGTTACGGACAGGCTGAGGGTTAGTTTAAATAACCCTGATTTCTCTAAACAGAAAGGTGTTTTGATTTGCTTCCCCCTTTATAAGGGGTGCCGAATTTTCCAACCCCTCAGTTTTGGTACGATCCAATTTTCTACTGCAAACTTGAGATGCGATGAACTCAAAGGGTTAGTTTATTTGCACACTCTCAAAAGGAGAGCCACCACGTTACCTCCTGTGCACTCATACAGTAAAAGAGAGATAGAGAAAATAATGATTTACAGGGCAAGGACCACAGAGAGAAGAATTATTGTTTCACATGGGGTCCAGAGTCCAGAATCAAAGTCCAATGAGGCATTCCTTCACAAAGGTCAGCAGGTTGAAAACTGATTCTGTTTCATTCACTTTTCCAGTGAAGTTCACGTCGCATGATGAGATAGGCATGCAGAGGTGAATCAGTCCTGCTGGTGATGGTACAGAGATTCCAGCAGAAACAGTGTAGATGGGGCCAGGAATTCAATCAGGGCAGAGTCCCCTTTCTGTAAGGCTGCTTGTAGTTTTAAAATGGCAACAAGGCAATATTACTGGTATCACAACCATGTCACATGTCTCCCACATCTCCACTCTGGCTTTGACAGAGGATGTGTATCCCTTTGTCAAGGTCCTAATATTGTTAAATGTTCCAACCATTAAAACTTGAGAGGAATGCTGCGGAGCCCTTTGTCATAGCAGATGAATAGGCTCTGGTTGGCCAGCCTGGCTTATGAAATGCAGATGGCCTTTGTATGATTTTCTTTGAATTTGGTCTCTGTAGCCCACAGGGAGTCATTAGTGTCTCTTCAGAGATAGCGATGTGCAGGTTTCTGTGAAAATGCCATGATGGCTTTTTTTGTTCCAGGGTCGCAGACAGACATAGATCCATCCATTTTAAAAGGTCTTTGTCCAGTTTTTAAAGTTTTAGAAATAGCCATGAAGATTTCTATCCATTATCAAAAGAATATCCAGTGTGAGGTCTTAGTCCCCTCATAGTACACACATGTATGCACGCTCCACACATAGGAGTGTCACAACGTTGCCTCCACTATCAGACAGTAAAGAGAGGGATAGCGTAAAGGGGGTGTCACAGTACAGGACCATGAAGAAATAAATGTTTGTTCATGTGAGTTCCAGAGTCCAGAATCAAAGCCTAATGAGGAATTCATTCACGAGGTCAGTGGGCTGTAAAACTATGCTGGATAATTCACTTTTCTGGTGATGTTGACTTCACATGAAGAGTTAGGTACACAGGGAAGAATAACTCTAGTAGGCAATGGGACAGAATTTCTAGCAGAAACAGTGTAGATGGGGATGGGGGGGCAGGTATTCCACCTGGGCGGAGCTCCTTGACTGTGAGGCTGCTAGGTAGGTGGTAACCAGACTGAGCTATGCAGTTCAGCAAGGCAATTTTACTTGTTCCACAAGTCACATGACTCCCACCTCTCCACCAGGTCTTTGACAAAGGATGTATATGCATTGTCTGGATTCCAAAGACTGTTCAATGTCTCAGCCATTAGGAATTGAAAAGAAGGCTGTGGGGCTTTAATCTTTGCAGACAATCCACCTCCTTCTGGCCAGCCTGAGTTATTAAATACATACAGCCTTTGTAAAATTTTCGTTGAAGTTGGAGTATACAGTGCACTTGTGAAGGTTAGTGACTCCTCAGAGATAACGAGTGAATTTTCCCAAAACTGCCACAGGCAGACATAGGATCAGCCATTTTATTTTATTTTTCAAATTTCGGAGACGGGATTCTCCCATTCCATCGCGGTGGCCCGACGCCGGCGTAAAAAACGGCACGAAACACTCCGGCGTCGGACCGACCAGAAGTTGGAGAATTCTCTGCACTTCCGGGGGCTAGGCCGGCGCCGGAGGGGTTGACGCCATGCCAGCTGGCGACGAAGGGACTGCGCAAGTTAGCGCATGCGCAGAACCGGCAGCGTGGTTCAGCACATGCGCAAACCGGCCGACGTATTCTGGCGCATGCGCAGGGGGTGTCTTCTCCACGCCAGCCATGGCGGAGCCCTACAGGGGGCGGCGCGGAAGGAAGGAGTGTCCGGACAGGACACAGGCCTGCCCGCAGATTAGTAGGCCCCGATCACGGGCCAGGCCACTGTGGGGCCCCCCCCGGCATCGGATCCCCCCCGAGGACCGCACCAGCCAACTTACCTGCCAGATCCCGCCGTGTGGGACCATGTCCTATCCATGCCAGCGGGACTAGCCAGAAACCGACGGCTGCTCAGCCCAAAGGGGCCCGGAGAATTGCCAACGGCCCCCGACCGGCGATGCGTGATCCCCGCCTCCTCCCGAAAACCGGCGGGGGGTCGGAGAATCCCGCCCATAGTATCCAATTCCTTTTTTCCAATTAAGGGGCAATTTAGCGTGGCCAATCCACTTATCCTGCACATCTTTTTGGGTTGTGGGGGTGAGACCCGTGCAGACAGAGGGGGAGTGTACAAACTCTAGACGGATAGTGAACCAGGGGCGTGATCTCACCTGGGTCCTCGGCGCCATGAGGCAACAGTGCTAACCACGGCACCACCCTGCTGCCCGGTTCAGCCATTGTAAAGGTATTTAAAGGAATTTAGCCATCAACTGAAGCCATGGTTCACTGGAGCACTCAGAGTGGTAGTCATGTCCCATATGGTGTTTCTCCATGAGGAGGGAAGGAAAATGCGAGGAACTTCCATTCGGGTCCTTTGTGATGAATCGCAAAAAATAGTTAATATGTAGGCCGGATGCAGCGACAACATTAAATGGAGATTGCTGCACCTTGGGTACTGTATGAAAGTTGCCCTGAAACGTTTACAAAACAAAGGGTACAAAGTATTTTTGAAAGCTGACAGTGCCTATCATAATATACACCAGTGTATCATGTGCAGACACACACTGATAGACAGGTTGGATTCCGGCTTGGGTCACTGTCTGTGCAGAGTCTGCACATCCTCCCCGTCTGTGCGTGGGTTTCCTCCGGGTGCTCCGCTTTCCACCCACAGTCCAAAGATGTGCAGGTTGGGTGGATTGGCCATGATAAATTGCCCTTAGTGTCCAAAATTGCCCTTAGTGTTGGGTGGGGTTACTGGGTTATGGGGATAGGGTGGAGGTGTTGACCTTGGGTAGGGTGCTCTTTCCAAGAGCCGGTGCAGACTCGATGGGCCGAATGGCCTCCGTCTGCACTGTAAATTCTATGATAATCTATGACACACAGTGGGACCAATCAACATACACAACACCGCAGCCAATCACCAGTGAGAGCACACGCACTATAAAGACAGGGGGCATCAGAGTTCCCGCTCATTCGAGTAGCAGCTAGCTAGGAGCACAGAGCTCACAGCCTGCAACACAGACATTCACCATGTGCTGAGTGCATCAACTGGTTAGGACAAGGCAAAGGTCTTTAGTTAAAGCTAGTATCGTATTTACCCACAGTTCAAGTATGTTCAAATAGTTAACCTTTTAATAAAATAATGTTGCACTACTTCAAGTGTTGGTGACCTGCATGTGATCCAGAATACCCAACACATCATGGTACCAGGAGTGGGATTGCATACTAGCACGTCTTAGACCTACCTGCAAGTGTTCTGCCTTCCACCAGCATTCCGTCATCCTGCAACATGGACAACATCAGCCCGCCACCGCCTCTCCGCATCGCCGGCAACCTCGGGGCCAACTGGAAGATTTTCAAACAGCGCTTCCAGCTCTTCCTCGAAACCACGGACAGGGAGGGCACCTCAGACACCAGAAAGATTGCTCTTCTCCTCTCCATGGCCGGGGACCATGCCATCCACATTTTCAACTCTCTCACCTTTGCAGATGACGAAGACAAGACGAAGTTCAAGACGGTTCTCCCCAAACTTGACACTCACTGCAGCGTAGAGGTGAATGAAAGTTTTGAGCGCTACATGTTCGAGCAGCGTTTGCAGGGTAAGGACGAACCTTTCCAATCCTTTTTACGCACCTCCACATCCTTGCACAATCTTGCAGCTACGCGCCCACCTCCGACTCCATGATACGCGATCAGATCGTTTTCGGTGCACAGTTGGACCCCCTACGTCAGCAGCTCCTCAAAGTAAAGCAACTCACCCCAGCAACCGCCATCGAGACCTGTGTCCTACATGAAAATGCCACCAGTTGGTACTCCCATATACAAGCGGCTGAAACGGCGCGGCAAGGTCCCCACGAGGCGTAACGGGTCCAAGTGATTGAGCACCTCCAGGGCCTCAGCCTGGATGAGGGCGGCCATTTCGCGCGCGTTTCGCTGACTCCCGCGCTTGTACGCACCAAACGAGGGGACGGTGACGTGGAGGAATGTAATGCGCAAGCGTGCACCACACATGCGCGGTGGCACAGCGAACATGCTGATGTCACAACGTGCGGCAACTGTGGCTCCGCCCACTTAATGCGGCAATGCCCCGCAAAATCTCGACAATGCCTACGATGTGGAAGACTTGGCCACTATGCTGCGTGCTGTCGAGCAGCTCAGCCTTCCAATTCATATCGCTTCAGCCAGCCTCGCAGGAATGTTCGGGCAATTCAACCCATGGTCACCGAGTCCGATTCCGACCTCCCGCACAGCAGTGACACCGAGAACCCGAAGGCGCCTTTTCGAGTCGGTGTCATAACGAAAAACAGGCTGTCCCCGAAGCAAAGACACCAGCTGCTGTCGGTATACAGCATCGAGCCAGACGATGAGTGGTGCGCCACCCTGACGGTCAACCGGTCCCAAATACGATTCCGCCTGGACATTGGTGCCTCCGCCAATCTCATGGCGTGGTCTGCTTGCCAAAGCCTTCGTGTCAAACTAACCATTCTTCCATCGGCCTGCCAGCTATTGGACTACAATGGCAACATCATTCCTGCTACCGGCTCATGCCAACTCGAAGTGATGCACAAGCCACGAAAAGCCATCCTTCCTTTCGAGATCGTGGCTTCCTCGAAGGACTCTCTGCTTGGCGCACAGGCGTGCAAGCTGCTAAACCTCGTTCAAAAAGTTCACTCTCTCTCTCCTGATGACGCGTCTGCCTTCCAGGATGCTGACTTCAGGGCGCAACTCAATGCCATCATTGAAGGGATGGGTACGCTCCCATATACTTACAATATCCTAGTCAAACAGAACGCCACGCCTGTGGTGAATGCACCTCGCAGAGTTCCAGCATCCCTCAAGGACCGCCTCTAGCAGCAGCTGCAGGACCTCCAAGACCAAGGAGTGATCTCCAGAGTTACGGAACCAACCGACTGGGTCAGTTCCATGGAGTGCGTAAAAAAGCCTTCCGGCGAGCTCAGAATCTGCATTGATCCAAAGGATCTGAATCGCCACATAATGAGGGAGCATTACCCTATCCCCAAGCGCAAAGAGATCGCATGCGCGAAGAGATCACATGCGAGATGGCTCGCGCCAAGGTCTTCACCAAACTTGACGCCTCGAAAGGATTCTGGCAAATTCAACTAGACAGATCCAGCAGGAAACTGTGTACGTTTAACACCCATTTTGGCAGTTATTGTTACAACAGGATGCCGTTTGGGATCATATTGGTGTCAGAAGTGTTCCACAGGGTCATGGAACAAATGATGGAAGGCATTGAACGTGTTCGCGTCAATGTCGACGACATAATCATTTGGTCCACCACCCCGCAGGAGCATATCAGTCGCCTCCAGCGCGTGTTCAAATGCATACGGGAGCAGGGCCTACGCCTCAACAGAGCCAAATGCTCCTTTGGCCAGACGGAATTCAAGTTCCTAGGGGACCACATCTCCCAGTTGGGTGTGCGGCCGGATGCGGACAAGGTGGCTGCCAACACAGCCATGAAAATGCCAGAGGACAAGAAGGCGGTCCTCCGATTTCTGGGCATGGTCAACTTCCTAGGGAAGTTCATCCCTAACCTCGCCTCTCATACCACAGCTCTCAGGAACCTGGTCAGGACGACGACAGACTTCCAATGGCTTCCTGAAAGAGACAAAAATTTCGACCGATGCCAGCCACTCTGGCGTTGGGGCAGTGCTCCTGCAACGCGATGTGGCCTCATCATGGGCCCCCGCCTTTTAACAAAATAGTGTTGCACTACTTCAAGTGTTGGTGACCTGTATGTGATCCAGAACACCCAACATATCAGTGCCTAGCTAGCTTTCATTTACTGAGGGAGATGTTCCAGTGATTATAATGTGTAGACCATCGACTTTGATGGTGAAATGTCAATTCACAGCTCCGGCAGGACTGAAAGTGGGAATGTGACAGCTCCAATCAGGATTAGTTTTGAAATAAATCCATTAGTTAAGATCGTTACAGAACCTTCTTCTGGAATATTCCTGTAAATGTGAGAAAGACAGACACAAAGTTCTACGGGCGGAATTTACCGGCTGTTCATGCTGGCGGGTTATTGCAGTCCCGCCGATGGCGCACGGGTTCCCCGGCGACGAGGGGCGCAGTCAACGGGAAATCCCGGCGGGACCAGAAACTCCCGCTGGTGGGCCGCCTCCTCCGCCAAAAAACACGCAGCGGGTTGATCAGTAAATCCCACCCTACATAACTGTTTTCCAACAAAAAGCAGAAACTACCTCATCACTACTATATAGGGTGGTAATGAAAAGAGTTAAGGCTTGGTAATAACTTACATATTTCAAGGCATTACCTGGAACGTTTATATGAGGATTGCACGCCTATGGAGCCATTGATAATTATTTTCAGGAAGTAAGCTGGTTTGACTTGAAAAAGGCAAACGTTTGATTAGGAGGCAAGTTAACTTTAATGCACCTCCTGGACAATGTCTTGGAAGAAATGATTAGATTCTGACCAACAGTTCTTATAGCCCCCCACAGAATCCTGTGGGATGTTTTGGGGAGGGAATGGAAACCTCCTCTGCACTGCCTGTACAGCATTTGTTTTTGAAAACAACCCTTTGTAACTGCACCAGGAAATAGGGTAATTCTGAACATAGATCCGGCTATTAAATCATGTACAGAAGTTGAGTTTTGCGCACTGTGTATTTATTCATTTTGAACTGGCCTGCCTCGTTTCTTGTGTAACTCTTACAAAGACCTATATCCGTATTACATTGTCAATTTTAGGCCAGTCATTTAAGTCCTGTTTAAACAGTCAAGAATATCTTCATACTTTTCAGTGGTTCTACAGTACAGTGATTAAGACTTCTTAAACATCACTAAGTTTCAGATTTCCAAGTCTTTTTCCAAATCACCCAAAATTTTGATTAAGCGGCACAGAGTTGAATACGTCATTTTGGATTGAGGACCATGTTGTACATTTTTCAAGTATGGGATAACTTTGCATTCTGTAAAATATATGCAATATCTTACACTGTTTGCAATTTACTCATGTTCCTGTGGTTCTGTCTAGTACGCACTGTGGAGCGTAAGCCAGTTCCTTTCTTGCAATGATGTGGGGATGCCGGCATTGGACTGGGGTGGGCACAGTAAGAAATCTTACAACACCAGGTTAAAGTCCAACAGGTTTGTTTCGAATCACTAGCTTTCGGAGCACAGCTCCTTCATCATTCACCCGATGAAGGAGCTGCCTTTCTTGCAATGTACAGCACAGGAAATTTGCAGATTAATATTTTTTCAGATGTTAAATGTCTGCGAATTCTATACGCTGCATTCAGTGGTCGGAGGATTCAACTCCAGTAGACTGGTCATTTCTAGTGTTGGATCGGAACTCAAATTGTGCAAGCTGAGATTTTAGTGTTGTATGATTGGTTAATTCAGATTTCTCTTCATGCATTTGATAATTTTTACTGTTCTTATTTAAACAATAGGAAAGGTAAAGGAAGAACAAATTGATCTTCGCCTGAACATATTGGTGGAGGTTTCAATTCAACTTCCCATTCAAAGGATAGCAGTTCTGACGTGGCATCACATCTTCAAAGTGGCATTGAAATGTCAGGCCAGACTATGGCCTGAACTTTCATTGCCGAGGCAGGTAGCGAGAGTCGGGGAATTCCCCGACTCAGCCCACCCGCCTCGCTGGAAAGTGCCTGCAAAGGCGGGACCTTCATTGCTGGGGGTGGCTGAGGACTGGAGTCAGGCCAGCCGACTCGGGAAAGGGGTCAGCGGCAGGCACAGAGGTTGTTTGTAAGGCCTGATTCATGCAAATAGGACTTCATTCCAGTTAAATTAAAAACACAAAGGTCTTCTGACTCACAGTCCTCATGCTCCCAATTTATGTCACATCACACCCTCATTCCACCCACTCCCATGGTCCCTGTGGACTGAGTGGTCACATGATGACGTAATGACATGGCTACAAAAACAGCCATGTGACAGAAGTGCGGGAATTCTCCTGAGTGCAGGCAGAGCACAAGTGTGGAGTAGCTGCTCAGCTAGTAAATAAAGTATCGCTTGTTACAAGTCCTTGTTGTCAGTGTTTGAAAACCCAACACTTCTACAGACCCCATACCCACAACGTCAAGCCCTTCCACGCATTCCCCTTGGCCTCTCATCCTCTTTATGCAAAGCTATGGCACTTCCACCCCATTGATCCATTATATTCTGAATATAACCAATGAATCCTATTGTGTAAAGAAAAAGATTTAAAAACTGATATATTCATTATTTTCAACTTGGATATAAAATATAATTTCACTACAAGGCAATAAAAGTGCCAATTATCCAGACCCTTTAAAGTAGCAATAACAGAAACCACAAGCGCATGAAACCATTAAACCTCATGTAAATAAACATTGTGAAATTGACTGCAGAGGTCAGGGAGCCAGAGATGTCAGTCAAGCAATATTTTCCCTGGGATGCAGCTGTTTCAACAAGAGTAATGGATGTCTGGGCTCTCAGCCTAGCATTCGTAATGAGATATTGGGGTGGGTGGGCTGCCTTGCCTTGGCATAGGGGGCATGAGGGCCATGGGATGTTGATGGGGGTTCTTACCATGGCATAAGGCATATGAAAAGAACTTTTTAACTTGCCTTTTAAAAGGATCCATCATGCAGACCCGAGTTCATCACTCCTCCGAGAACCCGTGAACAACGACTCTTTAAAAACTGCCTCGCCACCATAAAAATTGCAGAGGGGTAGGGCATGACTATCTCCGCAATGGAGCCTGTCATGTCGGGAGTGCCAGGTGCGGGCTTTTGATAGAAACCAGCTTGCACGTTTTAACGGTATTCATGAAAATCAGACAGCCAAGAAATGCAGTCAGGGAATCCCAGAATCGGGACCAGCCCACCATTTTTAATGGTATCATAGAATTATAAAATCTCTACAGTGCAGAAGGACGGCATTCAGCCCATTGAGTCTACACCAACCCTTGGAAAGAGCACCCTACCTGGCCCCACACCCCCACCCTATTCCAGTAACCCAGTGACCCTATCTAACCTTTTGGACACTGTCATGTGAGTGTCCCTTTAAGAAAAGTGTGTTTTATCAAATGGCTGCAGTGATGTCACTGTGTGGGTGGAGCTGGGCTGTGATTCTGTCTTTTACTTTCGTTTTGAGCTGGAAGCTGCCTTGTGGCTCTGAGTTTTTTGGTTTTGTTTTCAGTTGGGAGCTGCATTCAAACAAAGAAGTATTTTTGATATCTCTCTCTCTGCATGCTAAAGAATGTCTCCAGACTACTTGATAACGTCAAAGTAATACCTGTTTTTCTGTAAGGAATTCAAACCTAATGTTTTTGTAGAAAAAGGGTGTTTGGCTTATGGATGTTGTTAGGAAAGTTATCAAGGGTTACCTATAGAGCATTGTATCTTTGGGGGGTATTTGTGTTGGTAGTTGATAAGTGTGTTTATGAAATGTTAACTGAATTCATAGAATAAACATTGTTTTGTTTAAAAATACGGACGGTCTCTGTTGCATAACACCTGGAAAGTAGGCCCTTGTGCTCCTCATAACCAAAATCTATTAAAAGTTGTAAGTCAGGTAAACTCCATGATATACTGTGGAGTTTTCTAAACCCTGGCCCATAATAACACTAAGAGGCAATTTAGCATGGCCAATCCACCTTACATTCACATCTTTGGACTGTGGGGGGAAACCGGAACACCCGGAAGAAACCCCCCACAGACAGTTTGAAACCCACACAGACAGTCACCCAAGGCTGGAATTGAACCCAGGCGCTGTCGACAGCAGCGCTGTATGGATTCTATGATCTAACCACTGTGCCACAATGCCGCCCTAGTGTCTTCCCGAGAGTTTCATCCTGACTGTAAAAATTCAGCTCATTGTGTCCAAAGGGATGGAAAGGAACTTTCCATTCTGACAACATTCTGACTCAGTCGTGAAAGTGTGAGCCATATTGATACTTCAGACAGATGGGTAATCCATCCTATGTCTTGATTGAAAATGATAACAAGCAATTTGAGTCTTTAGATGAATGAGAGATCTATTTTCTAAAGTGCCATTGATTCTGTGTCTATATATCCTGCCAGTAAAGACCATGGCATGTATACACCCAATTGTCCACACCAACCATAATCTGGCATGGGCAGTGTATTGTTGGGGTCAATTGGCTTGGTCCCAAGCTCAATTGATTCTTGATTATTCATTTTAACATGGCAGGCGGGCTGCCAATTTCAGTACCAGCCCACCTACTGTGTTATGGGGTAGGTGGGAATGTGGTGGGGTAGACGACCACCCTATTTTAAGAGCACCCCGCCCCCCGGCCCGACACAGCCATGTAAAATCCAGCCCAATGTTTCACTCAACTTGGAGCAATAGGATCCTCTAATGAATCTTTTCTTTCGGGGCAGTTGGGTGCATTTGAAGGAAGAGCAAAGAGAGGAAGTTAACAAAGTAAATGACACATAACTTTGAAAAAAGAACCCAAATAACATTTCAGGTTTCACATTGGATCTTTCCAGTTTCATATGGGGCAGCTAAAAGACAGCCTCAAAATTCTTCAACATTAAATTTAAGACATAAATAACTTCACAGTGCCAGGGACCTGGGTTCGATTCCTGGCGTGGGTCACTGTCTGTGCGGAGTCTGCATGTTCGCCCCGTGTCTGCGTGAGTTTCCTCCGGATGCGCTGGTTCCCTCCCACAAGTCCCGAAATACGTGCTTGTTAGGTGAATTGGACATTCTGAATTCTCCCTCAGTGTACCCGAACAGGCGCCGTGGCGACTAGGGGATTTTCACAGTAACTTTATTGTAGTGTTAATGTAAGCCTACTTGTGACACTAATAAAGACTATTATTATGTATGGGGCCCAGTTTTGAACACAGCCTGTCAGTCTGGAATTTCCTCTCTTAAAAACACGGTCCAATTTGCTTCAATTTACTGCCTGCTTTTAGACAAATAACTGTGTTTTTCTGCACTTTTACTGCAAAATTGCCGAGATCAGGAATAGGATTCATCCACACAGGGGTGGAATTCCACCTGTTGATAATTTCATTACAAAGTTGCCGTCAGTAATACATGGGCCTTCCCATTTTGTACTCATGGTAACTTTCCTCATAATATTACTGGCAGGAAGAATCTCACTCCCAATGTTCCTTCAGTGACAGCCAGCCGGTAAGAGATGACCCAAGACTAAAATCAACTCCAACACCAGGCAGAACCTCAGTCTACATGTTTATGCAATTGTGCGATCTGATTGTACAGAAGAAGATTAGTACATGACAAATCAAATAAACTGATAATAATTTCACCCTATGTTTAAACCATACACTGCAACTTTCTTTATAGTCATTATAGTTAATTAGTACTTCAGTGGGAAAATTAAAATCAGTCTTGCAATTTTTGTTTTTGAGCACGCCCAGCATCAGTTCTGATCCCGCAGTGTGTTTGAGGCACCTCTGCAGCTCTGTGCAAGCATGTCCATAACTTCTAATTACATTGCTGTTAAATATAATGAGTAGCTAACCTCAGACATCTGCTGTAGCAGTGTGATTGAACAAACTGATTAATGCATTGTGTTGGTTTCTATAAAACAAATTAGATCTTTATGGAAAAGAAAAATAGAAGCAGTTTATGGCTTGTGAGTGGCGCAGACTATAACTGGAGATTGCTTCATACACAAATCTTGCACAGCAGTGAAAATAACAGATTCCAAATGCATATTATTTGGTTAAGGTCCCAACTTCCCCAGTCAAAGGAAATACTCAAAACAGCACAACAAATTTAATCTATTTATAATGCATCATATAGTCACTTGGTTGTAAATTTGAAACATGAACGGACACAATCACTGAGCCTGCATTTCTCCACAGCAAACACCATGCAAAGCCACGACATTCTTCCTCCCAGTTAATACCTCAAAAAGAGCTGGTGTAGGAGGGAGGGTTTCAGATACCTAGAACATTGAGATCTCTTCCAGGGCAGGTGATGGTAAATGGGAGGGGCACCAAACTCCTGGTCGAGAGGTTTACTAGCGTCACTCGGAGGGTTTAAACTAGTGTGACAGGGGGGGCTAGGAACCAGAGCAGTAGTTCAGCAGGTGAAGTAACTGAGGGAGAGCTAGAGACTAAGGCCAGTAAGTCCAAGAGGAAGAGCAGGCAGGGAGAAACTGCTGAACACAGCAGGACTTGTGGTCTGAAGTGCATTTGTTTCAACGCGAGAATTGTAACAGGTAAGGCAGATGAATTTAGAGCTTGGACTAGCACTTGAAACTATCATAGTTTTTCTACTACAAAGACTTGGTTGAGGGAGGGATAGGGTTGACTGTTAAACGCTCCAGGATTTAGATGCTTCAGGCGGGATAGAGGGGGATGTAAAAGGGGTGGGAGAGTTGTACTACTGTTTAAGGAGAATATCACAGCTGTACTGAGGGAGGACATCTCAGAGGGCTCATGCAGCGAGGCTATATGGGCAGAGTTCAGGAAGAGGAAGGGTGTAGTCTCAATGTTGGGGGTTTACTACAGGCCTCCCAACAGCCAATGGGCGATAGAGGAGCAGATATGTAGGCAGATTCTGGAAAGATGTAAAAGCAGCAGGGTTGTTGTGGTGGGTGATTTTAACTTCCCCTATACTGACTGCAAGAGGCTTGGATGGGGCATAATTTGTAAGGAGCATCCAGGAGGGTTTCTTGAAACAATATGTAAATAGTCCAACTAGGAAAGGAGCCGTATTGGGCAATTAACCCGGCCAGGTGTTCGAAGATTCAGTAGGGGAACAATACGGGAACAGTGGCCATTAATCTGTAAGTTTTAAGGTACTCGTGGGTAAGGAGTCCTCGGGTGAAGTGCTAAATTGGGGGAAGGATAATTAAGCAGGAACTGAAGAATTTAGATTGGAGGCCGATGTTTGAGGGGAAATCAACATTTGACATGTGGGAGTCTTTCAAACGTCAGTTGATTAGAATTCAGGACCAGCATGCTCCTGTACAGATGAAGGACAAGTATGGCAAGTTACGTGAACCTTGGATAATGGGGGATATTGTAAGCAAAGTCTTGAAGGCTGAGAACAGACAAAGCCCTTGAAGAATATAAAGAAAGTAGGAAGGAACTTAAGCAAGAAGTTAGGAGGGCTAAAATGGGTCATGAAAAGTCCTTGGCAAGGATGATAAAGGGGAATCCCAAGGCATTTATACATATATAAAGAGCAAGAGGGCAACCAAGGAAAGGGTTGGCCCTTTCGTGTCTTATTAACCTGATTGAGTTTTTTGTGTTAGTGACGACAATGATTGATGAAGGAAGTGCAGTGGATGTTGTCCACATGGACTGCAGTAAAGCCTTTGACAAGGTCCTTCATGGCATAATGGTACAAAAGGTGAAGTCACACAGGATCAGAGGTGGCCTGGCAAGATGGATACAGAACTGGCTCAGTCATAGGAGACAGAGGGTAGTGGTGGAAGGATGCTCTTCTGAATGGAAGGCTGTGACTATGGAGTTCCGCAGGGATCAGTGCTGGAACCTTTGTTGTTCATAGTATATATAAATGATTTGGAGGAAAATGTACCTGGCCTAATCAGCAAGTTTGTGAATGACACAAAGATTGATGGAGTTGCGGACAGTGAAGAAGATTGTCAGAGGATACAGCTCGACATAGATCGGTTGGTGACTTGGGTGTAAAAATGGCAGACAGAGTTTAATCCAGAAATGTGAGGTACTGCATTTTGGAAGGTCTAATACAGGTGGGAATTAAACAGTAAATGGCAGAACCCTTAGGAGTATTGACAGGCAGAGAGATCTGGGCTTACAGATCCACAGATCACTGGAAATGGCAATGCAGGTGGATAAGGTGGCCAAGAAGGCGTATGGCATGCTTGCCTTCGTTGGTCAGGGCATTGAGTATCAAAATTGGCAAGTCATGCTGCAGCTGTGTAGAACCTTAGTTAGGCCACATTTGGAATATTGCATACGATTCTGGTCGCCACACTACCAGAAGGATGCGGATGCTTTGGAGAGGTTACAGACGAGGTTTAACCAGGATGTTGCCTGGTTAGGATATTAGTTATGAGGAGAGGTTGGATAAACTCTGATTGGTTTTCACTGGAACGAAGTTGGTTGAGGGGTGACCTGATAGAGGTTTGCACAATTATGGAGTGGCATAGTCAGAGTGGATAGTCAGACACTTTGTCCCAGGGTGGAAAAGTCAATTACTCGGGTATATAGGTTTAAGGTGCAAGGGGAAAGTTTTGAGGAGATGTGTGAGGCAAATCATTTATACAGCGGGTGGTGAGCACCTGGAACACGCTGTCAGGGGAGGTGGTGGGAGCAGATACGATAACAACATTTAAGAGACATCTTGATGACTACATGAATAGGATGGGAATAGAGGGATAGAGATCCCGGAAGAGCAGAAGGTTTTAGTTTAAACAGGCACCATGATATGCGCAGGCTTGGAAGGCCGAAGGGCCTGTTCCTGTGCTGTAATGTTCTTTGTTTTTTGTTACATTTCTAAATATTAAGTAAAAGCAGCAATATTTGTACAAAGACAGCCCTATCAGTCGATTCACAATCATCAGTAAAGTGATGGAAGGGGGCATCAAACGGCACTTACTTAGCAATAACCTGCTCACTGTTGGGTTCCGCTAGGGTCACTCAGCTCCGGACCTCATTTCAGCCTCGATTCAAAAATGGACCAAAGACCGAACTCCAGAGGTGAGGTGAGAGTGACTGCGCTTGAAATCAAGGCGGAATTTGACCAAGTATGGTCTCAATGGATGACATCGGTGCTATGGAGGATAAGGTTGAATCCATTTGGGTGGAAATCAGGAATAGTAAGGCGAAAATGTCACTGATAGGAGTAATCTATAGGCCACCAAATAGTAACATTATGGTGGGGCAGGCAATAAACAAAGAAATAACTGATGCATGTAGAAATGGTACAGCAGTTATCATGGGGGATTTTAATCTACATGTTGATTGGTTTAACCAGGTCGGTCAAGGCAGCCTTGAAGAGGAGTTTATAGAATGTATCCGCGATAGTTTCCTCGAACAGTATGTAATGGAACCTACGAGGGAACAAGCGGTCCTAGATCTGGTCCTGTGTAATGAGACAGGATTGATTCAGGATCTCATAGTTAGGGATCCTCTCGGAAGGAGCGATCACAATATGGTGGAATTTAAAATACAGATGGAGGGTGAGGAGGTAAAATCAAGCACGAGTGTTTTGTGCTTAAACAAAGGAGATTACAATGGGATGAGAGAAGAACTAGCTAAGGTAGACTGGGAGCAAAGACTTTATGGTAAAACAGTTGAGGAACAGTGGAGAACCTTCCAAGTGATTTTTCACAGTGCCCAGCAAAGGTTTATACCAACAAAAAGGAAGGACGGTAAAAAGAGGGAAAATCGACCGTGGATATCTAAGGAAATAAGGGAGAGTATCAAATTGAAGGAAAAACCATACAAAGTAGCAAAGATCAGTGGGAGACTAGAGGACTGGGAAATCTTTAGGGGGCAACAGAAAGCTACTAAAAAAGCTATAAAGAAGAGTAAGATAGATTATGAGAGTAAACTTGCTCAGAATATAAAAACAGATAGTAAAAGTTTCTACAAATACATAAAACAAAAAAGAGTGGTTAAGGTAAATATTGGTCCTTGAGAGGATGAGAAGGGGGATTTAATAATGGGAGATGAGGAAATGGCTGAGGAACTGAACAGGTTTTTTGGGTCGGACTTCACAGTGGAAGACACAAATAACATGCCAGTGACTGATGGAAATGAGGCTATGACAGGTGAGGACCTTGAGAGGATTGATATCACCAAGGAGGTAGTGATGGGCAAGCTAATGGGGCTAAAGGTAGACAAGTCTCCTGGCCCTGATGGAATGCATCCCAGAGTGCTAAAAGAGATGGCTAGGGAAATTGCAAATGCACTAGTGATAATTTACCAAAATTCACTAGACTCTGGGGTGGTCCCGGCGGATTGGAAATTTGCAAACGTGACACCACTGTTTAAAAAAGGAGGTAGGCAGAAAGTGGGTAATTATAGGCCAGTGAGCTTAACTTCGGTAGTAGGGAAGATGCTGGAATCTATCATCAAGGAAGAAATAGCGAGGCATCTGGATGGAAATTGTCCCATTGGACAGACGCAGCATGGGTTCATAAAGGGCAGGTCGTGCCTAACTAATTTAGTGGAATTTTTTGAGGACATTAACAGTGCGGTAGATAACGGGGAGCCAATGGATGTGGTATATCTGGATTTCCAGAAAGCCTTTGACAAGGTGCCACACAAAAGGTTGCTGCATAAGATAAAGATGCATGGCATTAAGGGGAAAGTAGTAGCATGGATAGAGGATTGGTTAATTAATAGAAAGCAAAGAGTGGGGATTAATGGGTGTTTCTCTGGTTGGCAATCAGTAGCTAGTGGTGTCCCTCAGGGATGAGTGTTGGGCCCACAACTGTTCACAATTTACATAGATGATTTGGAGTTGGGGACCAAGGGCAATGTGTCCAAGTTTGCAGACGACACTAAGATAAGTGGTAAAGCAAAAAGTGCAGAGGATACTGGAAGTCTGCAGAGGGATTTGGATAGGCTAAGTGAATGGGCTAGGGTCTGGCAGATGGAATACAATGTTGACAAATGTGAGGTTATCCATTTTGGTAGGAATAACAGCAAAAGGGATTATTATTTAAATGATAAAATATTAAAACATGCTGCTGTGCAGAGAGACCTGGGTGTGCTAGTGCATGAGTCGCAGAAAGTTGGTTTTCAGGTGCAACAGGTGATTAAGAAGGCAAATGGAATTTTGTCCTTCATTGCTAGAGGGATGGAGTTTAAGACTAGGGAGGTTATGCTGCAATTGTATAAGGTGTTAGTGAGGCCACACCTGGAGTATTGTGTTCAGTTTTGGTCTCCTTACTTGAGAAAGGACGCACTGGCACCGGAGGGTGTGCAGAGGAGATTCACTAGGTTAATCCCAGAGCTGAAGGGGTTGGATTACGAGGAGAGGTTGAGTAGACTGGGACTGTACTCGTTGGAATTTAGAAGGATGAGGGGGGATCTTATAGAAACATATAAGATTATGAAGGGAATAGATAGGATAGATGCGGGCAGGTTGTTTCCATTGGCGGGTGAAAGCAGAACTAGGGGGCATAGCCTCAAAATAAGGGGAAGTAGATTTAGGACTGAGTTTAGGAGGAACCTCTTCACCCAAAGGGTTGTGAATCTATGGAATTCCTTGCCCAGTGAAGCAGTAGAGGCTCCTTCATTAAATGTTTTTAAGATAAAGATAGATAGTTTTTTGAAGAATAAAGGGATTAAGGGTTATGGTGTTCGGGTCGGAAAGTGGAGCTGAGTCCACAAAAGATCAGCCATGATCTCATTGAATGGTGGAGCAGGCTCGAGGGGCCAGATGGCCTACTCCTGCTCCTAGTTCTTATGTTCTCAAGGAACCCGATCAAAACTGCAGTCAATGGGAATCGGGGGGGAAACTCTCCACTGGTTGAAGTCATACCTAGCACAAAGGAAGATGGTTGTGGTTGTTGGAGGTCAGTCACCTCAATCCTGGGACATTCCTACAGGAGTTCCTCAGGATAGTATCCTTGGCGCAACCATTTTCAGCTGCTTTATCAATGACCTTCCTTCCAACATAAGGTCAGATGTGGAGATGTTCGCTGATGATTGCAAAATGTTCAGCACCACTCACGACTCCTCAAACACTGAAGCAGTCCATGTGCAAATGCAGCAAGACCTGGACAAAATCCAGGCTTGGACTGACAAGTGGCAAGTTACATTCACACCACACAAGTGACAGTCAATAACCATCTCCAAAAAGAAAGAATCAAAATATCGCTCCTTGACATTCAATGGCATTGCCATCACTGAATTCCCCACTATCAACATCCTGGGGGTTGCCATTGATCAGAAACTGAACTGGACCAGCCCTATAAATACTGTGGCTGCAAGAGCAGGTCAGCGGCTAAGAATTATGTGGCGAGTAACTCACCTCCTGAATCTCCAAAGCCTGTCCACCAACTACAAGGCACAAGTCAGGAGTGTAATGAAATACGCCCCATTTGAGAGCAGCACGGTGGCGCAGTGGTAGCACTGCAGCCTCACGGTGCCGAGGTCCCAGGTTCGATCCCGGCTCTGGGTCACTGTCCGTGTGGAGTTCGCACACTCTCCCTGTGTTTGCCCCCACAACCCAAAGATGGGCAAGGTAGGTGGATTGAACACGCTAAATTGCCCCTTAATTGGAAAAAATGAATTGGGTACTCTAAATATTTTTTTAAAAAAAGAAATACTCCCCATTTGCCTGGATGAATGCAGCTCCAACAACACTCAAGAAGCTTGAAACCAAAAAGAAAATGCTGGGAAATCTCAGCATGTCTGGCAGCATCTGTAGGGAGAGAAAAGAGCTAATCTTTTGAGTCCAATGACAATGACAAGAGTCATTGGACTCGAAGCGTTAGCTCTTTTCTCTCCCTACAGATGCTGTCAGACCTGCTGAGATTTTCCACCATTTTCTTTTTGGTTTCAGAGTCCAGCATCCGCAGTAATTTGCTTTTACTCAAGAAGCTTGAAACTGTCCAGGACAAAGCAGCCCGCTTGATTGACACCCCTTCCACAAACATTCATTCCCTCCACCACCGATGCACAATAGCAGGAGTGTGTACCATCTACAAGATGCACTCACCAAGGCTCCTTAGGTAGCATCTCCCAAGCCCATGACCACTACCATCTAAAAGGACAAGGATAGCCGATACATGGGAACAACACCACCTGGAGCTCCCCCTCCAAGTCACTCACCATCCTGACTTGGAAATATATCATTGTTCCTTCACTGTCACAGGGTCAAATCCTGAATCTCCCTCGCTAATAGCACAGTGGGTCCACCTACACCAAATGCACGGCAGTGGTTCAAGAAGGCAGCTCACCACCACATTCTCAAGGGCAATTAGGGATGGGCAACAAATGATGGCCTAGCCAGCGAACCACCATCCTGTAAAAATGAATTCTAAGAAAACAGCATTGGCTAAGGACGACGAGTTAGTTCAGTGTATTCATGGAAACCTTTGATGTCTGTTTAATGTACACCTCTTTTGGTGCATTAATGGGTGGAAATGCGAATGGTTTGAAGGACATGATGGAAAATGGGAACAATGTAGTGATACTTGGTGTGACTTTAGCAATAAAACTCAGATTATAAATTTTGAACAAACGTTCTCATGAGTTCCAGATTTGAAGTTGCTTGGGGTAACTGACACTAGACGCCACATCAAACAAAGTGCCGAAGTTAACCCACTTAAACCTGTTGCAAGTGCCATCACTGAATGAATGGAAAATATTATTTTAATTATTTCACTGTTCTAAGAGCTGTGTTGCTCTTATGCAATTTCTTTAAATAGACCAAAAGTAAAATAGGAAGGAAACAGGAATTGTTGGTCTGGCCATAATTATGAAGCAAGCAGATAAACTGAGTGTATTAAAAAAAAACTATGGTGTTTTCATTTTATCTTTTATACATATTTTGCATTCCTGTTGTATCTCTGATTTCCCACATCAATGTTGGAATGCCTCATCTGAATGATGGTGTGATCTGCGCAGGAGATTTTTCCATGAATGGCATCCTCAGTAGTAGAGTTAGAGGCAACAGAGTTAGAGGTTGTGGGTTCAAGTCAAACTCCAGACACTTAAGCACTTAATGTAGGCCCACACTGATTTGTACAGTTCTGTGGCGCTGTTACGGATGGGGAGAGACAGTGGGACATCTTTTCTCCTTACCTCCCAGTTATCTGCAAAAAGTTGTATATTTTTAGAGGGAGTGCTTTAAACTTTATTAGTATTGTGACTTTAAAGGATAGACATAAAACAGGCCTTCTGGTAAGTTTAAATGAAAAGAAAAGAGAAACATTTATTCACACAACAGCCGGAATGTAAATGCAATTAAATACTCAATTCCTCAAATACACAGGCACATACACTCAAGATAAAATGAGTTTTACAGGTGGCTCAGGTAATTAACAATATAATAAGAAAACAAATCATGGGCTGGATTCTCCATTGGCGGGATCCTCCGCTTTGCCGACAGGATTTCCTGATGGCGTGTGGGGTGCCCACACTGGGAAACCCCATTGGCCAGCTGCCGGGACGGAGGATCCCGCTCCGGAAAACGGGTGCAGCGGGAGGGAAGATCCCTCCCCATGTGTTTAAATTAGTCCTTTAAGGTGAAATCATTGCAGGGCTTGATGTGGTCCTCTCTCATGGTTCTTTGAAGGTGAATGGGAGTTGGAAGTCTCAGGGTTTTGTTATGGCTGGGTGAGAAGAAGTGAGTTGGCTTCTCGGCTGATGTTTTTTTCCCTGTAAATGCCTTTTTCAGCCCAAATGTATTTTTTAATAAGGAGCCAAACAAGCTAGGTTTTCATGAGGACTCCGGGTCTGTCCTCGTTGGAGTTTAGAAGGATGAGGCGGGATCTTATTGAAACTCATTGAGAGGCCTAGATAGAGGGGACGTGGAGAGGATGTTTACTCGAGTAGAAAAAAACTAGAACCCGAGGGCACAGCCTCAGACTGAAGTGATGATCCTTGAGATGAGGAGGAATTTCTTCAGCCAGTGGGTGGTGAATCTGTGGAACTCTTTGCCACAGAAGGCTGTGGAGGACAAATCACTGAGTGTCTTTAAGACAGAGATAGATAGGTTCTTGATTAATAAGGGGATCAGGTGTTACGGCAGGAAGGCAGGAGAATGGGGATGAGAAACACATCAGCCATGATTGAATGGCGGAGCAGACTCGATGGGCCGAATGGCCTAATTCTGCTCCTATGTCTTATGATCTTAAGGTCTATCACAGCTGTTTTAATGCTAGTTGAGTATCTGATCAGAGTCCATCACTTTGCATTTTTAAAAATAAATTTAGAGCACCCAATTATTATTTTTTTCCCAATTTAGGGACAATTTAGTATGGCCTGCCCACCTAACCTGCACATATTTGGGTTGTGGGGGTGAAACCCACGCAGACACAGGGAGAATGTGCAAACTCCACACGGACAGTGACCAAGGGCCAGATTTGAACCCGGGTCCTCAGCGCCGCAGTCCCAGTGTTAACCACTGCACCACGTGCCACCCAACACTTTGCATTTTTAATGTCTTCCTTTCAAGAGTATCCCTTGAAGTAGACCTTAACCCCCCCGTGTGAATTTCCATGTAACAGGTCTGCAGTGCTATCCTTATAGACTTTCCAGCGAAGTGATCACCCTTACCGGATGAGCCATCAGATGATTTATGGCAGCCATTTTTGATCAGTGTCTTTTTTCATTGAAAAAAGTAGGCCATCTTTAAACTGCCCAATATGTCAGTGATTAACTGGTGAAGTTGTAGGCAGACCTCACTCAGTCATACTTTACACTTTCCTGTCATTGTAACAGTTTTCAGATACGTTTGTGTCCAAGCTTTTGTAGGTAAAATGCATAAGCCCCTTCAGATTACCTGAATTTATTGGCTGTTTAGGTATGGTTCTTTATGTTATTTGTCCCAGACTGACTTCTCTCTGGCCTGGCCTTATCGTAAAGAGATTTGCTGCCTCAAGCCAAGTTCCTTTCATGTGATCAACACTTCAATTGTCCACGTGAATGACTTGAAGTTAGAAGCCATTGAAACAGCGGGGGGGGGGGGGGGGGGAATGAATGACAGCTATTCACACCTGCTTGTGATAAACTGGTTTCTCCCCACCCATCTTTTATAGGTTTTGAGATGGTCGGCAAGAGGTGTGTGTGTGTGTATGTGTGGAGGGGGCAGGGGATAATTGAATTTGAGTTTTTGTAAATGTCCAAACCAGACGAGCTATAAATTAGTATGTTGTAGTGTATCCAGAATGCTATTTCAAGGGAGAATACTCCGCCCGTTGTCATTGACATTTTAATGACTTTCCAGAGACATCGCAACATCGAGGGCCGAAGGGCCTGTACTGCGCTGTAATGTTCTATGTTCTATGAGTTAGTTCTTTGCCATTGCAGAAGTCACAATAGGTCACCTGACCCCTGGACTCTATCTGGGGTCAAGGTAAATTGTCTGTTTGCCTTGCAGTTTTTTTTTAAATGCGAAAATATTCATCATTCCCATTAGTTCACAGGCAAATGACATGAGTTGCATTGCTGGATGTGTCTCTTCTAAGTAGGATATTAAGCCAAGGTCCGGACTATCCCCTCAGGTAGATGTAAATGATAATAAAGAGCAGGGGGTTTCTCCCAGTATTATGGCTAGCAGTTATATCCCTCAAACAACATCTAAAATCGATGTTTGTAGTCAATTATTTTATTGTTGTCTGTGGGAACTTATCGTGCACAAAATGACTGCTGCGTTTCCTACAATAGTGACCAGACTTCAAAAGCAATTCATTGGTTGCCAAGTGCTTTGGGACACCGCAAGGTCATAAAATGTTCTTTCTTTGCTTCAGTCACATGAAAGGAGGCATGATTTTAAGGTCTTAGTTTATTTTCATTTCTTTCTCCCCGTTTTCCCAAGAGAAAGTGTTCTATGACTATGAGCGGCACGGTGTCACAGTGGTTAGCACTGCTCACACATAGCTCCAGAGATCAGGGTTCAATTCCGGCCTCAGGTAAGTAACTGACTGTATGGAGTTTGCACTTCCTCCCCGTGTGTGCGTGGGTTTCCTCCGGGTGCTCCGGTTTCCTCCCCCAGTGAAAAGATGTGCAGGTTAGGTGGATTGGCCATGATAAATTGCCGCTTAGTGTCCAAAAGGTTAGGTTACTGGGTTATGAGATGGAGTGGAGGCATGGGCTTACGTAGGGTGCTCTTTCCAAGTGCTGGTGCAGACTCTATGGGCTGAATGGCCCTGTAAATTCTATGATTCTATATAGGATAGACCATCTAAACACTCGATAAAGAACCAGAACATTGTATGGGAGAAGGTTAGCTGTGGCAGGATGATTGCCAAGACGAGGTTTGAACTTATGGGCCGGGATTCTGCAAGTGTTGACGCCGGAGTATACACCGGTGTGTTTCATGCCGGCGTCAACGGGCTTCCTGGCCCAGCGATTCCGTGGCCCACAGGGGTGCAGCACGGTGCTGGAGTGCTCCACGCAGCACCGGCACCGATACGCGGCCCTGCACTGCCGGCTGCGGGTCCGTGCATGCGCGCGGCGGTCGGCCATGGGTCCACTCATGTGCGGGGCGGCCCCTTCCGCGCCGGGCCCGTGCAACATGGCGGAGCCACACAGCGGGCCAGCGTGGAAGAAGGTAGGCCTCCCCCGGATCACGCGCGCCCGCTGATCGGCGGCCCCCGATCACAGGCCTGGCCGTCATGCAGACCCCCCCCGGAGTCTGATCCCCCTGCCGCCCCACCAGGACGGCCACCGCGGCCACGGGTCCAAGTTCCCGTCGGGTGGAACCATGTTAGAACCATGCTGGCAGGAACTCGGCTGGTCGACCGTGGAGGATCACCGCGGGGGCCTCTTTCAATGGCCCCCGACCGGCGCGTGTCGACCGCGTGCGCACGACTGGCGGCGTTTCTCCGGTCGACGGAGAAACGCATCCTGGTGTCGCGCACCGTCTCGCCGTCAACTCCGATTCTCTGAGCCGGCGTGGGCTCAGAGAATTCCGGCCCGATCTCTGGATGAAAGTCCAATAGTCTTTATTTTAAACACCATTTTGAATATGATTGATAGCCTTCAAATTGCTGAAATAAATGAATGCTGCACAATTTCAGATCTCTAATGGCTAAAGCATTGAAAGAAAATGAGCAATTAGACTTGACTGCAGCCAATAACAATGGGGGAGTATTACTAATTACCGACCTTCATCTAAACTGTAATCAGTACAACTGTCTCACTCCTCACTATGTGTGCGATCTAGTTAAAGAACTTATTATAACACATCAGAGCACTTTTTTTTCTCATCAGCTCATTAACAGAATCCTTGTCACCACAGGTGTGCATAGACATTGACAATAACAGGAGTCACCCAAAATGGACTGAGTCAGCTGAAATAATGCAATGCACATTTTAATGATTTATCGAGGAGGAATTGATGCTAATTGTATGACACAGGCACAGAAAGAAAGAGATTGTTTAAATAGGCTACTAAATAAGGGCCCATGCCTAGAGCACTCCCCCGATTGGGCACAGTCTATTTGTGGTTGTGTCTGTCTTCTTTCCTTTGTGACTTATTATTTTCTAATGGTTCTTTCTATTTTAAAATGCTCAGAATGCAAAAGCAAAAATATAGCGATACCACAAAATAACTGCACCTGAAATGATCAATGAGGAACAGGATATTTAAAATCACATGATTATGTACTTCAAGTTCAGGTTTTTTACATTTATCAAGGAAACTGTCAAATATGATTTGTTAATGAGACTTCAAAAACCTTGTTTGCCAATGATTTTGTAGTAACGTTAAAATGATTTATTTATGCTTGAATGAAATATTGGTGTGGTCAATGCATTAAGTTACGACATTATGGATTTAGGAAACAATTTAGGAAAAATACATTCTGCATTAAAGCTATTTACAAGTGCCTGGGGATTCTAAGTTCTACCAATAACTTGCATCACCAAACTTTTCTTTTTCCGTTTTGAAACTTCTTCCTTTAGATATTATCAGAAATATTGTATTCATGTTATTGCCAATAATAACAAAAATAATTAATGTTTCGCTTTGTAAAGCCAGTATTATCTATCTTGAATGTAACTGGAACATTGATCTCTACCTGCCAGCGGATTCTTAAATGATATGATCGCAGATTAACTAGTTGGTGCAAAATAGATGCAGAACACTCATTTTATGGCAGTTTGCTTTGAGTATTAGTACAACAGTAATAAGATTAAGAGCCAGTCTTTCTTTAGTGAACCATTTGTTTTTAAGGATTTATTTTTCTCAGAAAAAGGACTCTGTGAAATACCTCAGTATCCGTGCTTCGCGTCATTCACTATCAGAACAGCATCGAGAGAACAAGATGGATATCAATTCCCTAGAAACTCCCAAATCCTCTGAAAATGATCCAAAGGCTTTTGCATTACCATAGAACTGAACATGTATTACATTCTTGACAACATAAGTTCTACTGATCATTTGATAATCTTCCTTGTCAAGGAAATCTGTAATACTAGAAAATAACATTTGCAGAATAACCTTTTCTGCACTTGTGCCATGAAGAAGCTATACCGTCAGCAGTGGTAAATAGCAGACACCAGAAAATGCCCAATCTCAAGAATTCCACACATTCAGCCTATGATAAAGCTTAATCAACCCTAAAGAGTAAGTTCTTATTATTTTACCTGTAGGATATCTAACAGTAGGATATTGACTGCTTCTTGACTTGTAGGATAGTGGTTGGAGCACTCTTAGATGTGGACTTCTCTAACTACTAGACACTCAAATCCAGTTTTCTACTTTTGCATAGAGTGATTTAAAGTTCTTATAATAGTGTTGTCTCATCCGTTGATACTTTGTCATAGGAGAAACGTTGGTATCACATTGATTAATTGTTTTCAGAAAGAAAAGAATTGAAAGTTATAAGGAATAAGTCAAGTGATCAGACACTCTACAACATGATGATTGCTGTGTTGTTGAGGTGTGGGGTGGAAATGGAGGGAGATGTACCCACAGTGCTGTAAGCCAACGGTACAATATTCTGGCACTATATTAATTGCCTTTCGGGGTTGGAGAGCTGGTATGCAAAAATCCCTCTTAGGAAATTATTTATGGGGTGGATCGTGTGCAGAGGGGTCCACATGGCCTGGGAGAAGGGCATTTCCTTGCTTCACACTTTCTTACGCCCTTACTTAGTGTGCTTCTGACATCTAGTGGCAGAAAATCAACTTGCACATACCTTTATCGACGACCGATCTAATGATCCAGAGGAGGCTGACGGTAGCGTAAGATAGATTTATTTACAAGTATTTACAATGATCTGCATAATGCAGCATCTCACTCCCAGTGCAAGTCTAGCTGGGAGGACTTATCTATCCAGGCACTGACCTGGGCCCGCTTTTATCTTTTGCTCGTAACGAGCCCCAGGTGGTTGTCCTCCGCACGCTACCTGGGGAACTCGTACTCCACGAGTCCCATGAGAAGGTTTCCCCCTGGGCCTCGGGGGTTAGGAAAACCCCGGTTCATTTTTCCCACATTGTTACGGATACAGGTTTACAGCAATGAGTAATACTGGTCTGGATAAAAACTATTCGAACAGAATACTGAACAGGTTCTTAAAAATACAAACCACCCTTTTGTAGCTTGTCGCATTTAATTTCATAAGTCAAGCAAATTAGATTTGTTAGAAATTGCATTTATTTGAAAACTATTCAAACATTCCCCGACACTGCTGAGAGCTCCATGTGGGGCAAAGCCTCCTGTCTGGAACAACGTGTCACATTTCTGCCCTTCTGAACTCTCATTGTCTTTTTTTTCAGTCAGAGAACATGGGGAAGTTGTATGTTTTAACACAACCTTTCAAAGGGGACTCTGCCTATTGGGCAACCATAACGGGGAGAAAACTCCCCAAGGCCTTGCACATCACAAGCTATTGTAAAAAAAATCTTTTTAGCGTTCCAAAGATTTCCACATTCATTGTCCGTTGCAGAAAGATAGGGATGTAATTATTTCCATGATCCTGATGGAAACTTGAGCTAGCACCAAAAAAATGAGAATTTGTTTATCTGCTAGGTTTTTTGGAAACAGCACAGTGCATGTACTGTATACCACAGCTAGGGCATACAACAACATACAAACATTGTTTCTTATTATATCGCTCTATGTGATTTTTGAATAAGCTGATTCTTCTTCAAAAGGTTTGCGCTCCTAATGAATGCTAAATTCTGAGATCACTTAATTCCCCAACATTGGAAAAAAATCTTTTAAATCGGAATGAAATTGAATGCAGTCCATCACACTTACAGTTGTGGTTCATCTATTGACTGATTCCAAATATTCTATCACAGGACTTCATTATTGGTGGTACGGAAGCACAGTGGTTAGCACTGTTGCTTCGCAGCGCCATGATCCCAGGCTCGATTCCGGCTTGGGTCACTGTCTGCGCGGAGTCTGCACGTTCTCCCCGTGTCTGCGTGGGTTTCCTCCGGGTGCTCCAGTTTACTCCAACAAATCTCAAAAGACGTGCTCTCAGGTGATTTGGGCATTCTGAATTCTCCCTCGGTGTACCCGAACAGGCGCCGGAGTGTGGCGACTAGAGGATTTTCACAGTAACGTCATTGCAGTGTTAATGTAAGCCTACTTGTGACAATAATAAAGATTATTAGATTATTATTATCCAGTTTTCTTAATTTTATTTTCTCTGCAAGCTCTCTGCAGGCACATTTGAGGAAACAGCAGGAATGTAAATGTTTATTAGTTAAAAATAAGTAAGGATACATCAAAGCTTGATGCTATTGAATTTTAATTTAGTGACCTTGATTGGAATCACTCAGTCTGTGGGTTAGTTACTATCCAGTTTGAATTTATGGAAATGCAGCTACTTCACTTTTGAAGTAATAGAAATTGTTAGGCAGTATTAAACTTGATAGAACAGAATGGTACTTAATGATTAAAGCATCAATTAAGTTAATTATCAGGTTGCAGTGCTGATTAAATCCAAATAATTTTCTACATTCCATTGATATTATAAATCACAACAAAGTCAGCTAAGATACCACTGTGGTGAATGTATTACTACCACCATTCACCATTGTATTGCATTACATTGTATTGTATTATGTTGATGCCCTTGTGGGCTCCGCCTATGGCTCCGCCCCCTCGGGGGAGGTATATAGATCTGCAGCCTGTAGGCGGCACTCAGTACAGAGCAGTCGCAGGCAGGCACAGATCTAGCTGATTAAAACCATTGTTCACTTCAACTCTTCGTCTCGTGTGAATTGATGGTCGCATCAACCACCAGTAAGAAAATTGGCCTTTGAAGTAAAAGTAGGTTCTCCACCACATGAAATAATCTGTTACACAATTCACAGGCCTGGTCTCTGTCTATGATTGAGGGTTGTTCAATGTATTCAGTGGTATGGTACTAAACTGGGTAAGCTCTGAGTGTGGTCGCTGCTGAGTTAATTGATCTCAGCTGGAAATCACAATTGACAATACCCTGGGCCAAGGAAAGGCAAAAGAAAATCATCTATGCTTCCTGCTCCTAAATGCTATCCAGTGATCAATGTATGAAGACATTTAATGAGGATAGATTGGGGCTATTGTATTCAAAATACCCCAGAGTCATTGACCATCTTGGGCCACATTGGTGACTGTCTACTTGTGTGGTGGATATCATTAACACTTGTGGAAGCATACCTCAGCGTTAGTTATTGCCTCCAAGACAGTATCAGAGAAAAATATTTACACAGCCACAATATATTGTGCGTCCTTGGGAATGAGCTGTGATCTCAACAAGTATGTTCTTATTTATTTGCTAGGTGTTTCTTCCCGCTGTTCCTCTCCTGATGTTATTGGCTCCCAACTGTGGTATGATTTCATGGACATTTGTTTCCCTCAGATATCTCACCCAATTGTCATTCTACCCGTGTTGCCAAAAAGGCTTTTCAACACTGAAGGCTCTCACAGCCGAGCCAAAACCTGTCCTTCACTTGGGAACTGCAAAATCTGCACTTCTAACTAGGGGGTTATCAATTTGCGCTGAGGATTGGGACTGCTGGCTCATTTTCCATACTCCACCTAGGGCACTGTAGTCAATTGCTGTGGCCAAGCCCAACTAACACGGCACGGAGCAAGGGTTAATCCTTAGGCCTTACAGGACCTCAGCTATTCATTGAGTCACCAGGCGCACAGACTTGAAATTCCATGATGCAGACTTCTTGTTGACATCAGCGAAGTTTATTAAATGTCCACTCTGCAGTCCACTAATGCTTAAGTGAGTCCAGGAGATCTCTGGATGCATTGAAATGAAGGATTCTAGATTCATCCTTTTCCCTAAGAAGGTAGCCTGGTGGCAACATTGCTATTCAATTATAGCATCTCTAGATTTTGGAACTATAAGCCTGCACACACACACATGAAGCTATTTGTACCTAGCCGCAAGGCTTTATTCCAATTTCCGACAAAAGCTGCCATTTCATCAGTTTGTGTGCTGTATGAAACTTGCCAACCTGGTCAAGTACTTCCCTCCGGGTCTTCCCGTGTGACGGCATGTCTCCGAGGGAATGTTGGATCAGAATCAGAAGAATCTCAAATAATTGGGCAACTCAAAGGGTCCACTACCATGATTGTTCTGACAGTTGTTTGTGTGTCAGAACTGTGAAGGAAGTTGCGCTGCCAGAACTAGTCAGTACATGTGAAGCTCGGGTAGTAACCAGCGAAAAACAAGGAAACCTTAATCCAGGAACCTTCGACACAAAACCCAAAGTGAGGAAATTGCCTGGAATCTGAAGGCAGAAGGAAAAGAACAACAGAACCAACTGTGCAGACAATCATCAAAAGGCAACTTAATCATCCAGCTGACACAAATATGTCATGAGGTTTGCAATACAAAGTAAGAAAGACTTGTATTTATACAGCATCTTCCATGACCACTGGATGTCCCAAAGCACTTTGCAGCCAGCGAGGTACTTTTTGAAGCCTAATGCAGTATCGAGATCACAAACTGGGGGGAGATGGAATTGATGCTTGTCCTGTTGGGAAACAAAGCTCATTTCACAGGGGCATCAATTAGGTTTTTCATTATCACCACAAAACTGCCTAACTTACTACTGGGGCGGGATTCTCTGTCGGCTGATGGCGGAATTGGGAAACGCGATTGTCATGATATCCACATTAATATATCATGGTGCAGTCACACACACACACAACAGCCGCTCCGGATCGTTGGAAATCTTGGAGTCAACTGGAATATGTTTAAACAGCGCTTCCAACTCTTCCTAGAAGCCACAGACAGGGAGAATGCATCGGACACCAGGAAGATCGCCCTCCTCCTCTCCACGGCGGGGCAACACGCCATCCACATCTACAACTCCCTGGCATTCGCGGAAGGCGAGGACAAAACAAAATACAAGACGGTCCTTCTAAAATTTGAGGAACACTTCAGCCTGGAAGTTAATGAGAGCTTCGAGAGGTACCTCTTCCAGCAGCGCCTGCAGGGTAAGGATGAGCCTTTTCAATCTTACTTGACACACCTCCGTATCCTCACGCAGTCCTGCGGCTATAAGGCCACCTCCGACTCCATGATTCGGGATCAGATAGTTTTTGGGGTCACCTCGGACACCCTACGCCAGCAGCTCTTCAAAATAAAGCGCCTCACCCTAGCCACCGCCATCGAGACCTGCGTCCTCCACAAAAACGCGACCAGCCGGTACTCCCAAATCCAGGCGGCCGAATCGGCACGGCAGGGGTCCTACGAGGCCGAACAGGTCCAGTCGATCCAGTTCCTCCCGGCTCGCGGCCCAGACGAGGGTGGCCATTTTGCGCGCTTTCCGAGGCCTCCCGCGCTTGTACGCGCCAAAAGAGGGGACATCGACGCAGAGGGACGGGATGCGCAGGCGTGCTCTACGCAGGACCGCACCGCGCATGCGCGGTGGCGCAACGAACGCCATGACATCACGACGTGCGGCAACTGTGGATCCGCACATTTAAAGCGGCAATGTCCGGCCAAAGCGCGACAATGCCTCCACTGTGGCAGGATGGGCCACTACGCTGCCTGCTGTCGAGCAGCTCAACCTGCCAACTCTCTGCAATTCCGCCAGCCTCGCAGGGACGTGCGGGACATTCAGCCCCCATACACTGAGTCATACCCTGACGACATGCAGACCGGTGATACCGACGACCGGGAACCCTTCCGCATTGCGGTAATAAACAAGAACCGGATGTCCCCAAGTCAGACCCACCAGCCGATGCCAGTGCACAGCATTGATCCGGGCGATGAATGTGTGCCACCCGAACAGTCAACCGATCACCAATCACATTCCGCTTAGACACTGGTGCCTCCGCCAATCTCATTGCATGGTCAGTCTTCCACACCTTGAAGGTTAAACCACCGATTCTGCCATCCCACTGTCAGCTGGTTGATTATAACGGAAACGTTATCCTGGCCATGGGGTCCTGCCAGCTCGAGGTTGCACACAATTCACATACAGCCACACTGTCTTTTGAGATAGTTGGATCCTCGAAGGACTCTCTGTTGGGCGCACAGGCATGCAAGATCCTCCACCTCGTTCAGCGGGTACACACTCTGTCTCCAGAAGGCACGTCCGATTTCCCGGATGCAGACTTTAGGGCGCAGCTCCACTCGCTCCTCGCCCACAACCAGGAGGTTTTCGAGGGCATGGGCACACTGCCCTACACATACAGAATACAGTTCAAACCGGACGCCACCCCGGTCATTCACGCACCTCGTAGAGTCCCAGCACCACTCAAGGACCGCCTCAAGCTGCATGACCTGCAGGACCAAGGTGTACTTTCCCGGGTCACGGAGCCAACGCCATGGGTCAGCTCCATGGTGTGCGTAAAAAAGCCGTCCGGCGAGCTCCGGATCTGCATCGACCCAAAAGACCTGAACAACAACATCATGAGGGAACACTACCCCATACCCAAACAGGAAGAAATCATGAGTGAAATGGCCCGGGCAAAAATATTCACCAAGCTCAATGCCTCAAAGGGTTTTTGGCAGATTCAACTTGATCAGTCCAGCAGGAAGCTGTGCACCTTCAACACTCCTTTCGGCAGGTACTGCTACAATAGGATGCTGTTTGGCATCATCTCGGCATCCGAGGTATTCCATCGCATCATGGAACAGATGATGGAGGGCATCGAAGGGGTACGCGTCTATGTTGACGACGTTATCATCTGGTCCACCACACCACAGGAGCACATCAGTCGTCTCCAGCGTGTCTTTGCACGGATACGAGATCAGGGCCTGCGCCTCAACCGAGCCAAGTGCTCTTTTGGCCAAACTGAGCTAAAGTTTCTGGGGGACCACATATCCCGGTCAGGGGTGCGGCCGGATGCCGACAAAGTGGCAGCCATCGCAGCCATGCCGCAGCCGGCAGACAAGAAGGCAGTGTTACGCTTTCTCGGGATGGTCAACTTCCTGGGGAAGTTTATTCCTAAGCTTGCCTCGCACACAACGGCTCTTCGCCACCTGGTCAAGAAGACAATGGAATTCCAGTGGCTGCCCGCACACCAGAAGGAACGGGAGGAGCTCAAGATCAAGCTCACCACCGCCCCGGTATTGGCGTTCTTCGACACCACTCGGGATACAAAGATCTCGACTGATGCCAGCCAGTCCGGCATTGGGGCGGTACACCTGCAACGGGACGACACTGCATCATGGGCCCCGGTCGCCTCTGCCTCGCGGGCCATGACCCCCACAGAACAGCGCTATGCGCAGATTGAAAAGGAGTGCCTGGGTTTGTTAACCGGAATCGACAAATTCCACGACTATGTGTATGGTCTTCCGCAGTTCACTGTGGAGACTGACCATCACCCCCTGGTCGGCATCATTCAGAAGGACCTCAATGATATGACCCCTCGCCTCCAGCACATTCTGCTCAAGCTCCGGAGGTACGACTTCCAACTTGTCTACACCCCGGGAAAGGACCTCATCATCGCGGATGCTCTGTCCCGAGCAGAGAGCACACCGCCCGAATCGGAGGGGTTCACTTGTCAGGTCGACGCAAAAGTAGCCTTCACATTGGCCAATCTGCTGGCTACTGATGCACGTCTGGCCCACATTCACCGTGAGACTGCGGCTGACCCCCTTCTACAGCGTGTAATGCACCACATGACGGAAGGGTGGCTCAAGGGGCAGTGCCCACAATTCTACAATGTCCGGGACGACTTGGCCGTCATTGATGGTGTCCTCTTGAAGTTGGACCAGATTGTGATCCCACACAGCATGCACCGGCTTGTCCTCGAACAACTGCACGAAGGCCATCTCGGGGTTGAAAAGTGCAGGCGGAGGGCCCGAGAAGCTGTGTACTGGCCGGGCATCAGCGACGACATCGCTAACATGGTGCTCAACTGCCCCACCTGCCAAAGGTTTCAGCCGGCGCAACCCCCTGAGACATTTCAGCCCCATGAGTTGGTCACGTCCCCCTGGGCAAAGGTGGGTGTGGACCTCTTTCATGCGCTTGGCAGGGACTACGTCATTATAATTGACTATTTTTCAAATTATCCGGAGGTCATATGCCTGCACGACTTGACATCATCAGCTGTCATCAGAGCATGCAAAGAAACCTTCGCTCGCCGTGGCATTCCGCTCACCGTCATGTCTGACAACGGGCCCTGTTTTGCGAGCCAAAAATGGTCTTTTGCCGCTTCATACGACTTCACACACGTGACGTCCAGCCCTTTGCATCCCCAGTCGAATGGCAAGGCGGAAAAGGGCGTCCATATCGTGAAGCGGCTCCTCTGCAAGGCTGCTGATGCCGGATCTGACTTCTGTTTAGCCCAGCTGTTGATGGGTAGCACCCTAGGCCCACTGTACCATCCATTCATGTTCCTAAACGCGACCATGCTCCAGTACCGCAAATGATGCAACAGAAGCGTGCTCAGCAAAAGGTGGCACATGACGCTCGGGCAACTGATCTTCCTGCCCTGGCGCCTGGAGACAACGTCCGCATACACTTACCGGAAGGTGGCTGGTCGGCAACCGCCGAGGTTCTCCGCTGCGTGGCTCCCCGCTCGTTCCTGGTTTGCATGCCTGATGGCTCCATTCGCCTGCATAATCGGCGGGCCCTTCGGCTGCTTCCGCGCACGCTACGTGATCATACACCGGTGCCATGCCCTCCTGTTGTCCCTGATGTCGACTTTGTGGAGCTTCCTGCCACTCTGCCTATTCCTCTCTCGCCCGTGGCCAGGCCCATTCCTCAGCCGGTGGATCCTGACCCACCCTTGAGGCGGTCAAACCGAATTCATCGCCCACCTGATAGACTGGACTAATGAGCCTGTTTGCACATTGGACTCACTGAATTGTTTTGCAATACTGTTAACGCGTTTCTTTCTTGTCGTTCCAGGAGTTCTCTTTCGATATTTGATGATTGCACTTCTTTTGTTTGTGGTGCAACCTCGTTACTCTGTTGCACCTGACATCTTCCTATGTATATAGTTTAGCCTCATGTACATGTTGTAAATATTGCACACACATACTCAGATGTACTCAGTACACACCAATATTTATTAGCATATAGGCACATATCCTTGTGAAAAGGGGGATGTCATGATATCCATATAAACATATCATGGTGCAATCACACACACACACTGATGGACAGGCAGTTGGACCAACCAACACACACACAACATCGCAGCCAATCACCAGTGAGAGCACACGCACTATAAAACAGGGAACACCACAGTTCCCGCTCATTCTAACAGGAGATAGCTCAGAGCACAGAGCTCACAGCGTGCCACTCAGACATACACCATGTGTTGAGTGCTTCACTAAGATAGTGCTAGGGCTGGGTCCACAGGTTAGCTGGTCAAGTACAAACCACAGCCAGAAGTTAATAGTTATTATTGTACAGAATAATAAAACAGAGTTGTACCATCTACAACCGTGTTGGTTCGTTTGTGTATCGGAACACCCAACACGACAGCGATTGGGCGGAGAATTGGTTTTGATCGGTGGCGGGCGCTAGTTTCACACCAGATCGCAATTCTCCATCGCCTCAACAGCAGCATCAATGCGTTCCAGAACACACGTACATTAAACGCCGTTGGCGTATCATTAGCGGGCCTTACCCGGTATTCTCCTGGATCGCTGCGATGCTCCGCCTCTACTGGAGCGAATTCCTGACAGCGAGGTTCACTTGTGTTTTTAAAATTCGTGAAACAGGCGCTGTGGCTGCTGAGGGAGAGAGAGGTTGTACGGAAAGTGTACAACATCGCCGTGGTTTGCTGACAGTCGTGCCACTGGCCGGGGTGGCAGAACCATCAGGAGCATAGACGCACAGAGAGACCTGGGCGTGCAGGTCCACAGATCCTCAAAAGTGGTAGCACAGGTGGAAATGGTGGTAAAGAAAGCATACGGCATGCTTACCTTCATCGGACGGGGTATTGAGTATCAAAGTTCGCAAATTACGTTACAGTTATATAGAACGTTGGTTAGGCCACATTTGGAATACTGTGTCCAATTCTGGTCACCACACTACCAGAAGAACGTGGAGGCTTTGGAGGGAGTACACAAAAGGTTTATCAGGATGTTGCCCGGTTTGGAGTGTATTAGCTACGAGGAGCGATTGAATAAACTGGGATTGTTCTCCCGAGAGAGACAGAGGCTGAGGGGCGACCTGATAGAAATTTATAAAATTATGAGGTGTATAGATAAAGTGAACAGTTGGAGGCTTTTTCCCAGGGCAGAAATGACAATTACAAGGGGGCACAAGTTCAAGGTGAGGGGGGATAGGTTCAGTGGAGATATGCGGGGAAGGTTTTATACACAGAGGGTGGTGGTGGCCTGGAATGACTGCCAAGTGAGGTGGTTGAGGCAGATACGTTAGCGACCGTTAAGCCTTATCTGGATAGATACATGAACAGACGGGGTATAGAACGATACAGGCATTTGGTCTACATAGGACATGTGATTGGTACAGACTTGGAGGGCCGAAGGGCCTGTTCCTGGTGCTGTATTGTTCTTTGTTCTTTGAACTCCTTATCTCTCCACGCAAACATGTGTTCCATCAACGTCAAACCGAGTTCCCTGAAAGCGTCAAATTTAAAATCGTAGTTTCCACCATTGAATAACTCAGTGTAAAACGTAACAATTTTACCTTGAGCTTGAGAGTGACAAGCTTAAAGTTTGTGCAGCAACAACACATCTAGGTTCAGGGGCGTCATTCTCCGACCCCCCGCCGGGTCGGAGAATGGCCGTTGGCCGCCGTGAATCCCGCCCCCGCCCCCGCCGAAGTCTCCGCTCCCGGAGATTGGGCGGGGTCGGGAATCCGGCCGCGCCGGTTGGCGGGACCCCCCGCTGGATTCTCTGGCCCGGATGGGCCGAAGTCCTGCCCAGGAATTGCCTGTCCCGCCGGCGTAAATCAAACCTGGTATTTACCGGCGGGACCAGGCGGCGCGGGCGGGCTCCGGGGTCCTGGGGGGGGCGCGGGGCGATCTGACCCAGGGGGGTGCCCCCACGGTGGCCTGGCCCGTGATCGGGGCCCACCGATCCGCGGGCGGGCCTGTGCCGTGGGGGCACTCTTTCCCTTCCGCATCCGCTACGGCGTCCACCATGGCGGAGGCGGAAGAAACTCTCCCCACTGCGCATGCGCGGGAAACTGACAGCGGCCGCTGACGCTCCCGCGCATGCGCTGGGAAACTGAAAGCGGCCGCTGACGCTCCCGCGCATGTGCCGCATTTCCGCGCCAGCTGGCGGGGAAACAAACGCCATTTCCGCCAGCTGGCGGGGCGGAAATCCCTCCGGCGTCGGCCTAGCCCCTCAATGTTGGGGCTCGGCCGCCAAAGATGCGGAGCATTCCGCACCTTTGGGCCGGCGCGATGCCCGTCTGGCGCCGGCTTTGGCGCCAGTCGGCGGACATCCCGCCGTTGGGGGAGAATTTCGCCCCAGATCTCCAAAGCTGTGCCTGTGCGGATATCACAGTCACTTACAGGAAATGTCAGTATTTAGTGTGGGTGGACAGTGGACATTTTGGCTACAAACTGCTTCAAAGACAGCAGAGTTTATGCAGCTGTTACATTCCTGCCTGTGTCTGAGAAGAAATTATATCTGGATCCGAATTGACCCCCACATTTCATCCACTTTGCCAACCTTTGAAGTTTAATACTTTCAAACCTATTGCGCAATTGAAAACAATGCAGTACAACTTGCTTGTCAGGCATCGTAAGGTAGGTTCAGCACTTACACAATCCCAACAGGGAGCTACGAGTGAAGAGGGATCATATATGTCCATCATGGTAACAAAGGTTTTTAAAACCGTCAATTCAGTGGCCCCTCCTCTGACCCTTTTCCAATGCCTCTATATGGTCAACATGTTAACAGACCAAGGGCAGGATTCTCCAGTCCCTTAGCAGCGTGTTTCTCGGACCACGCCGCTCGCTGGAGGTGGAATTCTCCCTTCTCGCCGCTTGTCAATCGGATTTCCCATTAACGCCACCCAACGCCGCTGGGAAACACACGGGTGGGGGTGCACTGCCAGTGGGAAAGGACAATCTCAACGGTCAAAGAATTCCAGCCCAAAGCTAGACACAGGACCACGCTGAACGCTGCGACAGGCGTAGAGTCGATGGAACTGTTGATGGGCCGGAGGTTCAGGATCCTCCTGAGCCTCACGCTCCCCGATATTTGTGGGAAAGTACAACATGGTCAGGACCTGCAGTTGGGCGGACGAGCACCAGGAGTTTCAAACCAGGGAACGCGGTGTACGTCTGAAACTTCAGGGACGGTGCCCGTTAGGTTCCAGGGACAGTGGTGCAGCAGATCGGACCAGTTTCGTACCAGCTGAAGTTTCACGATTGGACGGTGTGGAAGCACCTTCATAACCTCAGGAGCAGGGATCTGGTGTTAGGCCACACCCGCCTGAAGAACCATCTTCCAGCCACATTGCCCAGGAACATGGAGGCCTGGGGGGGCGTCACACCCTGTGGGTCTCCGACACAGAGATACGAGAGGTGTTTGGACTCAGTCTCTGAGATGGAGACCCAGACGTCCAAGGCTTCTGACAGTGACCTTGCCAGGGATCAATTACCGGCGGTACCATCTCAGATGGTCATCTAGGAAATGATGTTCCCTGACTATAGACACTCCGTCCCAGCCTCGCAGCGAACGAAAGGTGTAGCCGCAGGCAAACAGGAGCATGCGTCTCTTCTTCAGCGAGACTTAGGGACTTTGGAGGGTGTAGGGATGTTATAACCCTCACGAGACCCACGGGGACGACCCGATTAATCTCCCTGAGTACCAGCTCCCCTCTGAGGGACAGAGGCCCATCAGCGGGCTAAATAACTCAGTAGCATAAGAGCCGGCCCAGGTAGGAGCCGAGCTGCAGAGTAGTCCCGACTGGGACTCTTACTTGTAAAGACATGAGCCCAAATAAAGCGAGAAATCAGCCTTTTCAACCCCTGCAAAAAACACCTATGGCAAAAAAAGCATGGAATATGGACAGAAAACGTGACAATAGTACACTGCTTTCCTATTCTTCCCGCCAAAGTGGACAAGTTCATATTTTCCCACATTATACTCCATCAGCCAAATTTTAGCCTACTCCGTTAACCCATTTATACATCTTTGTAGACACAATCCTACCTATCTTGTTATCATCGCCAAATTTAGCTCCCATATATCCAGTCTATTGATCCAAGTTATTGATATAGGTTGTAAATAGTTACAACAGTGATCCCTAGTGCCCCATTAATTACAGCTTGCCAACTATGCTCTGCTTCATGTTAGCTAACCAATCCTTTATTCATACTAATATATTACTCCCTTCACCAAGAGCTTCGTATCGTAATCTTTGATACGGCGCCTTGTCAAATGCCTTCTGGAAATCAAAATGCACCACATACACCCTTTTATCCACCATGGTTGTTGTTTCATCAAAGAACTCCAATAATTTAGGTAATCATGATTTCCCTTTCACAAAACTATGCTGATGCTGCCTGATGCCACTAGAATTTTCTAAGTATTCCACTATAACCTCTTTAATGGATTCCAGCAATTTCCCTTTGACAGACGTTGGGCTAACTGGCCTATAGTCTCCTGTTTTCAATCTCCATCCTTTCTTAAATAATCTCTATCAAACCTCTATTAAATCTCTTCTTAACCTCTTCTTCTTGCCTTCCCAGCTTCTCCAATCTATCCATGCAGTGGTTAGCGCTGCTGCCTCACACCTCCAGGGGCCGGTTTTCTCCCACAGTCCAAAGATGTGCGGGTTAGGTGGATTGGCCATTCTAAATTGCCCCTTAGTGCCTAAACGTTACGTGGGGTCACGGGGATTGGTTAGGTAGGGTGCACTTTTGGAGGGTCAGTGCAGACTCGAAGGGCCGAATGGCCTCCTTCTGCACTGTCGGGAATCTATGAAAGGATCTATCTACGAAAGACGGCTGAGAAAGAAGGAAAAAGCGACAAATTTCTAACTTGACTTCACTATTTTCTACTTGAGTTCACTAAGAACCAGTTTCCATGTAGTACACTACCATTCATAACTACCATTCATAACTATCATTCATAACTACCATTCATAAATACTATTCATAACTATCATTCATAACTACCATTCATAACTACCATTTAGAACTACCATTCATAACTACCATTCAGAACTACCATTCATAACTACCATACATAACTACCATTCAGAACGATCTTCTGTCTACATGAATGCCACCAGTTTCTTATTCAGTTCAACCATGTTGTTGAGCCAGGACCTCTTTTCCAGAAGCCATGTTGAGATTCTTTAATGGCCCCTACACTGTCACGATGGTCACATAATATATCTCCAATGATCCCTCATAGCAAAGTAACTGTAACTAAAGTAAAGCTAAAGGGCCTGTAATTTCCTAGTGCTGACAGTGCCCTATTTAAATATTGGCACTGCACAGACTTCTGTTCAGTCTATCACAGACTTCTGGGAACAAGCCCAGACCCCAGCGGATTGTTAAATAAATGAACAATGGATTTGCAAAGCATTCACTCTGCTGTGTTTTACAACCTCAGGTGACTGCTCTCAAGCCTGGTCGCTCCAATGTTTTATTTACATCCCTTATTCCAGGTTGGTTTATATTCACAACACCGTTGACAATTCATACTTTAGTAAGAAACCTATGATTGACAATCCAGCATTGTTTTTGGTGAGCCCTAACACAGATTCGGCATTTAACACTTCCGCCTTTTTCTGAATCCATCCAATTCTGCTGCGAGGAATCCTTCCGTGAGAGTCGATTTGTGAATGTCTTTTACAACATGGCGAAGCTTTGATATATTGAATAATAACAGTTTTTAATATCATAAAAATGCTGGTGCACAGTTCGAATAACCTGTTCAACATGAAGGATACGTGAAAGCATTCCTTTGGCATAGATTGTCAACTTTGAGCCTTCACGGCAGCACGGTGGCGCAGTGGTTAGCACTGCTGTCTCACGGCGCCAAGGTCCCAGGTTCGATCCCGGCTCTGGGTCACTGTCCGTGTGGAGTTTGCACATTCTCCCCGTGTTATTGGGAGGATTTCCAGAACTTCAGAAAACTTCCCATCAACCAATGGTTCAAATGTCCCAAGTGGATCCAAGCAGAGACAAACATGATGAGATTAATGGGACATCAAGCCTTCATTGTTATCTTTAGATTCCTACAGATGTAGAAACAATAAGCAATTTAGACCAAATAATAATTGTTCTGTCTAATTTGTGTTCATTGCATGGAAACATCAATAGAGCTGTGGCACAATGCCAGTAGTGGAAACACAAATGAGTAATATTTTCTTCTCTTCAAAAAGACTTCTGAAGTTCACTGGTCTCTATTTGTAACCCGTGTCCATTAAACTGATGGTTATGTTCCAGGGATCCTGCAATTGTGTTTGACCTTCACAAAGTCAACAAGCCTTCCCGGCAGAAACCAGCCCGTCATCCTGTGCCTGCACTCATGCTTCACACTTCCCAAGCCGTTAATCAGTATTTAATCAGTTTGAGCATCCCTTATCCAAAATGCTTGGGGCAGAGTGTGTACCGGACTTTCGGAAATTTTCGGATTTCGGAATATTATGTTCGAAGGGGGTGAAATATGTTTTGTACTTCCCCAAAAACATTTTTTTTCTTCTTAATTGTTTCCAATGAAGGGGCAATTTAGCATGGCCAATCCACCTACCCAGCATATCTTTGGGTTCTGAGGGTGAGACCCGGGCTGACACAGGCAAAGAAACATTTTCAACGGGATAATCACAGTGAGGAAATCATTTAATGCACTAATGTCTGGCTGTGATGAGGTTTTGGTGCGAAAACAACCCAACCTAGGGCGTGTAACTGTCTGCAGTGCGCTGGGACCCTGTGCATTGCTCAGGACCCTTCCCAGAGACTTGTGGAATTCGTGGCACCATGTTAGCGCTCGAAAAAAAGTGCGGATGTCGGAGCTTTTTGAATTTCGGATGAGGGATTCTCAACCTGTCCTTGAGAATTAGCTGTAAAGACAGAACACTGTCAAAGCTGGATCAATTGAAATAACCAATATTGCAAATGATCGATTTCTATCGAGTAGGATATCAAAGGATATGGATTGAAGAGATATAATTGAAGACAAACCATGAATATTATTAGATGTTGCCCCTCAGTGAGCCCAAGGAGGCGGGCCTTGTCCTGGTCTCTCAGCCTAGGATAGCTGGCATGGATGCCCATCAAGACCCTTTTCTTCTCCAACGCATTGGTTAGTAGAACACACTATATGACTGGCAAGCCAGCATATAAAAAACACTTCAGTGATGCACGATATCGTTAGCTTTGGCTACGGGGATGGTTTAGCTCACTTGGTTAGACAGCTGGTCCGTGATGCAGAGCGAGGCCAGCAGCACAGGTTCAATTCCCGTAATGGCTGACCTTATTCACGAAGGCCCCGCCTTCTCAACCTTGCCCCTCGCCTGAGGTGTGGTGACCCTCAGGTTAAATCACCACCAGTCAGCGCGCCCCCTCAAAGGGGAAAGCAGCCTATGGTCATCTGGGACTATGGCAACTTTACCTTAGCTTTGGCTGGTGAATATTATTCATTAACAATCAAATGCTTCACGTTTACGTTCCCCAAATAAATAGATGGGTGACTGTGATGTCTAAGGAGCTATTATTCACATATTGAAGTTTGAATCCTTTGAGTGTGTAGATTCTTGATTTACAAATTTGGTCCTTGATGGTTCAACTGGGTAGCAAAAATCAAATTTTGCCCGAATAGCTTGACACGTTCATTCTTATTGCATTCAAAACAATAGCTCAGCAGAAGTGCATGAATATAAGGGGACTTGTGATGAACCCTTGCCAAAGTGCATGACTTTAAGAGTCATTATTTTGTCTGTTGATGCCCACATACCACAATCACTCTGTCAACCTCTTAACTCAACATTGTTTTCTGCCCTAACATACCGTACCATTCAACATATTCATGGCTTCCTTTGTTGAGAGCAGAAGATTGCGCAGCTGAGCAAATGTACGGCAGCTCATGTACTTCAAATTGAGCACAGGTGTGGTTTGAGCGTCATGCCAATGTTAACGGCTGGGGGCTGGGAATCGTTTGTGTTTGTGGGAACGGAGCTAAAAATGACAGTGAGGTGACTACCCTTGGAAAACAACAACCAGTTAAAGTGGTTCAGCAAGAACACAGGGATATAGGTCCTGAAAATCCATGGGGTCATTTATTTGATGGCGTCATGTCTCAGAAGGAAGGCCTCTGCCCAACAATCACCTTTAGACCTTCCAAAGAATGTGGGGCCGGCAGCACGGTAGCACAATGGTTAGCACAGTTGCTTCAAAGCTCCAGGGTCCCAGGTTCGATTCCCGGCTTGGGTCACTGTCTGTGTGGAGTCTGCACGTTCTCCCCGTGTCTGCGTGGGTTTCCTCCAGGTGCTGCGGCTTCCTCCCACAGTCCAAAGATGTGCAGGTTAGGTGGATTGGCCGTGCTAAATTGCCCTTAGTGTCCAAAAACAACAACAACAAAAAACGTTAAGTGGGGTTACGGGGATAGGGTGGAGGTGTGGACTTAGGTAGGATGCTCTTTCCAGGGGCCAATGCAGATTCAATGGGCCGAATGGCCTCCTTCTGCACTGTAAATTCTATGATCTATGTAAGAGTCATTGGTTTTTCAGTGGAGTCATTTCCATGTAGTATGGGAGAAATTCTTTTGGAGGTGGTGGAGATTTGCATGGCCGGTTTTTAAAAAGGCTGAAAGAGATGAAGGTCGTAGCAACAGACAGTGCGTAAGCACTGAACTTAACAGGAGACTGTCATAACTATTGGTTATCTGTGACAGAGGCTCGTACAAGACATTTTGGCACTCTTCAAACATAACTTTAAGTAGAGGATCTGGCAGTGGCATTTAAAGGAAGTACCCAATTCGTTTTTTCCAATTAAGTTGCAATTTAGTGTGGCCAATCCACCTAACCTGCATATCTTTGGGTGGTGGGGGCAAAACCCACGCAAACACGGGGAGAATGTGCAAACTCCACACAGACAGTGACCCAGAGCCGGGATCAAACCTGGGACCTCGGCGCTGTGAGGCAGCAGTGCTAACAGCATTCAAAGGAAGAATAAGAACATTGGAAGGAAGCAGAAAGGAAAAACAAAAAGGGGTGAATTTTACATCCCCCTGTCTAGCATGTTTTCAGTAGGAGGAAGTGCGGCAGATAAAATATGCCTACCCTTTGACCTGTTCCCCATATCACAGTGGTAAGACACCAACCAGGCTGCCTGCCTTTAGGCCCATTGAGACCCTTAAATGCCCAAGTAATTGACAATTAGGGCCCCATTCCACCTCCACTGTCATAATTCGCTGGACAGTGGAAAGCGGAAAAGAGCGGGGTGTCCACTTTTTCACCAATTGGGATGATTAACTCCTTTGAGGGGATACCCTGTGCCAGCATCGGAGAAACTGCCCTCTCCCCCATGCTCCCCAGCATTGCCCCAAGATGGTATGCCCCCATTTGTGCGTCCATCCTGGCCCCCAAACATAGAACATACAGTGCAGAAGGAGGCCATTCGGCCCATCGAGTCTGCACCGACCCACCTAAGCCTCCACTTCCACCCCATCCCTGTAACCCAATAATCCCTCCTTTTTGGTCACTAAGGGCAAATTATCATGACCAATCCACCTAACCTGCACATCTTTGGACTGTGGGAGGAAACTGGAGCACCCGGAGGAAACCCACGCAGACACGGGGAGAACTCCGCACAGACAGTGACCCAGCGGGGAATTGAACCTGGAACCGTGGTGCTGTGAAGCCACAGTACTATCCACTTATGCTACCATGCTGCCCAAGATGTGACTCCCACCCATTCCCAGGGTGCCCGATCCCTCCATCCTAAAAGGCCCGGACTCACCTCACTCCAGCGTCCATGCTGTCTTCTTTGTGGGACTAATTACAGTCTCAGCAGCGCCCACCACTGAGTTCCGCCGAGGCTCGGACAGCAAGAGATGCCAGCCAATCAGATTGGCCGGCAGCTGTGGAGGGCAGGACTTCTTCCACCGAGGGGTGGAGGTCCTACTCTCAGCTTGTTAAGGCTGTCCATACCATATTTCACTGTGGGTCAATTCACCCTGTAAGATACCACAGACAATCCTGGAGAAATAGAAGGAAGCAGGAAGGAAAAGCAAACAGGGTGAATTTTACGCCCCCCTGCTGACCTTGTTTTCGGCAGGGGGAAAAGACATAAAATGCGTCCATCCCACGACTGTTCCCCCGAATACAGCGGGTTTGTAAAGCATCCACTGTCCACTAGAAACCAAGCCGATTAGTGAAGCCAAAACCAAGACACGGAATTATTCTTCATTGAGAGTTTATTGAATTTTCGATCTCATAGCTCTCCCCTCTCACTCAATCTCCCAGCGGTCCGCTATTTATATACAAACAAGGAGCAGGAGTAGGCCATTCAGCCCCCTGAGCCATTTAATAAGGTCATGGCTGGTCTGATTGTAACTATTATATATGTGGTTATTGTAGTTGTGTGCAATATCTCTTTAAGAAAGGAGTCATGTGACGTGTGATGTCTTTGGCGACTTTGCGGGCTTTTGCTGAATTTGGGACCAAACCTTGTACAGTGAAGACCTATTCAATAAACCTCTGTTGATCTTGCATTCAGCCCATGTGCTTCGGCAATCTATTTGTTTTGTACTGTTAGTCTAAAGATACAACAGTGCCCCTCATCTGTGTATCCTAATGATATCGTTTACATAACAGTAACACCCACCAGGCCTAAGGGTGGCCTGCTGAGTGCCTTACCAGCCCACCAAATTATGCGGGACAGGTTGTGGGGTTGAAAACATGGCCGGCAGGGGGCGCAGAATTCACCCTTTTCAGTTTTCCTTTCTGCTTCATTTCAATGTCCAGCATTGGAGAGAGGAGCAGCTTAGCTGCTTGCCCAAAAGAAGAAGCTCATAAAAAGATCTCACAGGCCACGTGGATAGAGATAAGAGTCACATTGATTTCCATCTCCTCCACAACCAGGACTGCAGCTCAGTGCTGGAAAAGATTCAATAACCTGGTCAGGGCAGGCAAGGCAACAAATTACCACTCTCCCTTTTTCCTTCCTGGGCACCATTAATGTCAGCATCATATTAACATTCTCAAATTAACAGGTGCACTGTGGTTAATGGGTCCACGAACATTGAACGATGCAACATGTGTTGCAGTCTCCCCTCACATTAATCACTTGTATGAACACCTCTTCCTGACCTATTAATGATCCAATTCCTTTTGAAAGCCTCAATTGACCCTGCCTCCACCACACACTCAGGAAGTGCATTACAGATCCTAACAACTCACATCGTGAAAACATTTTCCCCTTTGTCGCCATTGCTTCTTTCCCAAGGACCCATGGCCCCATGGTTCTCGACTTTGGCACCAATGGGAGCAGGTTCTCCCGCTACCCAGACCGATCATGGGTAGGAATTCTCCAGCCGTTCCCACCAACAGGATCTTCTAGTCCTGCCGACGGTGAACCCCTGCTGTGGGTTACTTGGGTGCAAACAACAGAAACCCCGCCACAGAACACGCCACGGGGGCGTGGCGGAAAATCACCTCCATGATTTTGCGAGCTCTTATCAAATCTCCTCACGATCTTCTCTTTTCCAAGGCCAGACCCACCTTCTCCAATCCTTCCACATAGCTGAAGTCCCTCAGCCCTGGAATCGTTCTCGTGAACCATTTCTGCGCCCTCTCTACTGTTCTTGCATTCTTCTTAAAGTGTAGCGCCCATGATTTGGACGTGAGGATAATAAACACAAGAAGATACTAAAGAAAACCGTCATCTCATTCTGCACTGGTGCGTCCATCACTGCCTCCCCTCCCCTCATCACTCTCATTTATCAGGAGGTAATATTTTCCTCTGTACATTCTTCTGTTAAAAGTCATTGCTTCTTCTGTAACAAATGACAACAGTAGTTATCCTTCAGAAGTCATTCACTGACTGCAAAATGCTTTGGGTTACCTTGGGGATATGGTAGGGAGCTACAGATATGCCCTCTCTCCCTTCCTTTCGTACCCCTTTTCATTTATCCTATCAGTTCTTTTTGTGGCTTTTAACCTGCAAGATTTAGCTTCCATGCAAGATTTCTGGAAGGATTGCTCACTCATTAATTCTGAGCAGTGTTTTTCTTTGGGCTGCTTTCTCCTTGCCCAGTCGTTTCAACACCCTTTCTGTTTCCTTTTAGTTTCTGTCCAGATCAGACATTATGAACATCATTTTCCACCCAACAGGCAGAGGGGATCTTTGACCGAGTTTTAATTGGAGTCACATGGACCATTTCCCCACTCATTACATTCATTAACTGTGGTTAGCTGTGACTTCATATGAATGAAGTCGGACGTCTTGTTCTTTTTTTCATTCACGGGCAGAAATATTCTTCTGGTTGCAGATTTTCTTTTAGTTCTGTGACGTGGAGACTTGGGGGATGGGGGGATTGCGGGGGGGGTGGGGGGGAGAAAGATTTTTATTTCCCGTCAAATCTGGACCAAAACCTGTTTTCCTGGCATTTTCATCCACAGCTATGATTATTGCGCCCTGTGTCTTGAAGGATAGAGAACAAGTGGAGTGTCAACATACACAAGAAGAAAAATGTCACCTTTAAGTGCCATCATTGTTATGCTATGCTGTTTGATTAACATAAGTTGCTACTGACCATAGACGACGTTGAAAGACACCCCAGTCCTTGAAGTAAGTTGAAAGGATAAATGAGTTCGACACTCTGCTGATCTAACTCTAGTAACTCAGTGATAATGACTAACTGTACAACTGGCATCTAGGCCACATGTGGTGACCCAGCCTGTGATCTAAACTATTCTGGTGCTAATCCTACAGTCCCTGCGAGGAGTGAGAGGGAGGGTCTAGTATGTGTCTGGTTTTATGATGAGTTTTGTAGTGCCTTCTAGTGGTCGTGCTACAGCCGTTTGTTCTGATTAACCCCTTAGTTCCATGTCAGTCTACACATCATTACAATCATCACCTTCATACCTGCTGCTTATTACTTACACGTCATTTCCTTCTTGGGCAAGCAGCAATTAAAGGTGCTTCGGGAAGGTTTGGATTGCAGCTGAATCATAATAGCAGCTGGCACTGATGTTTGCGATAACAGTGGAAGTAGACGGGGGCCTATCTTTGTACAAATCCCTGCAACTTCCTGGTCCACGCCAACGCTGTTGCCAGGAGCAGAGCGTTTAGTCAGAACAGGAAACTGAGCAGTCAAACAGGCCGGCCGGAGTGTGGGGTGATTGTGACCTGGCCTTTCGAAATCAAGGGTGAGCCAGGAGAGTTGAGAGCTACGAGAAACAACGGAGACAATGCAGACGGAATATAAATAAGAGGGAAGGCAGGAGAAACAAGCGCAGTGAGGAGTGAAAAAGAATGGCAGAGGCAACAAACGAACAAGGAGAGAAAATAGGCAAGAGAAAATAAAAAAGAGTGAGGTGGCATCTGAAAGTATGCAGGAGAGGTATTCCGGGGTTCAAAGGATGGAAGAAAGGGGTAAGACAGGCACCTCCAAAACAGGACAGACCAGCCCTGTCTGAAAATGGTATATTTGTTAAGGACTGAGCTACAGTGGGTGAGGCAACGTGTGCTGGATCAGATGTATACATTGTTGCTAATTTTCTCCTTAGTTCAATTGCTCTGTTTTATTACCTTTGCTCTCGAGTCGCCAGTAATCTTTATGATACCGCCACGAGGTTCATGTCCGAGTAATGATCAATAATCCAATACACCGATTAGTAAGATTTAAATCAAAGCACATTTATTATACACAGTAATCGCTACTCATGCACAAATTCTACATCTAAGCTACTTCAACAACTAACAGGCCTATACTTAACTTCGGACTGGCCCACCAGGTCAGGGAAACAAATGGCCTTTCGTTCGGGTTCTGAGTCTGCGGGATTCGAAGTTGGTACGGATTGGTAGCTAGGAGCGCCTATCTCGTAGCGAGCGTTGAATTAAGACTTACGAGTTCGATGATCACTGGAGTCACTGCACCGGTCACGGTCAATGTTGGTTCGTTGTTGCTGGGTGACCCGGGCAGGAAGAAGAGAGCGGTGAAGAGAGCGAAGAGGTGAAGAAGAGAGCGATTTGTACTAGGGGCTCAATTCTTATAGTCCCCAGGGGCTGCCCGCCTTTCGGGGCGGACATTGTACCTGGTCCCAAGTGATTGGACTTTGTCCCAATCGCTTGGTTCGATTTTCTCCAATATTGGAGCGGTTCCCTGATTGATGGGCGGTCTTGAGGTGCTCGTTCACCTCCTTTGTGTTGGCTCCTGCTGGCGCCGAGGAGTCTGGCTTTGCTTTGTGTGTCCCAAATGTTACTTATTGTTCCCGGGGATTGCTCATCAGTATGCAGACGGCTGTTTACTTTGTTATGCTGATGGTCGCCGGTATCGATGTTGTCTGGTTTTTGCAGAGGTAAATACACAGCAAACCTGCAGCTGCTGGTTTTTGTCTTGTTGGCTGACGTTCCCATCAGCCTTTGCCGTTCGGCATTTTAAATCGGGAGTTTGCCAATTTAAGTGGCTACAACATGCTTTTATTTAATTGGTCCTTGGAATTGGCAATATAGATTAGACACTGCTTTACTGTAAAACCAACGTGTATAATCACCCAGAAAACGGGCTGGCTTGCACACCCTGCCTATGTGAGCTCTTTGAAAGAACTTCTTCCCCGTTGCCCAGTGATTATCAAGTATTTCTTCAATTCTCATTTGAAAGCTACAACTGAATCTACTCCCACCGTCTTTCAGGGCATTGCAGTCAGAATAACTCCCTGTGTAAAATAATTCTCATCATCTCTTCTGGAAAAGACAAATGTGTGCAGAATTATAGAAAATGTATTTATTTGTGTTCATAGCAAAATTGCACAGTGTTATGATCCTTGTGGTGAAACCATAAACTAAAGGGCAGAATTTTCCGAACAAAATGGCAGAACGTCAGGTTGTGACTGAAAACTAACGTGTTTCTCTCCAGAACACAGCCAGGTTTTCTGACCAGATATTCTGGCGGGGCCTTCGACAAGGCCGTCTCCACAGAGACCAGGACACCATCTTTAAAGGGCGCCTGGTCTGCAAAAAAAATAATAAACTCCCTCCCACCCGTCTACAGCTATGGAGGACATCCCCTCACATCTCCAGGGCAACACCCCTCCCCCCTAGGGGGTGGCACACTCCCCCCTCCACCACACATAAGGGAAACGCCCCCCCCTCCTCAATGGAGGAAGGTTATCTCCGGAAGCGCATCCCGGTAGTGCCCACCCCAGTCCCCCTGGACGCTGACCACCATGGCACTGCCAGGGTGCCAGGGGGCAATGCCCAGCCTTGGGCCTCAACCCCAGGGCTTCCAGGCACCTCTGCACCCCTGGCCTGGTCACCATGACTGATTTTCACCGCTGGGGTGGGGGGTTGGGGAGCATTCCATGAGGCCGAATGCTACAGTATAAAGCCATTTCATTATATTTAAATTGATATAAATTCATGCAAATACGGTTCACGTCCTTTCCGGATGTGAATCTCATTACGTCACCTGTGGGGTGTGGGGAAGATCTCAAACCGAGGTCTTGCCGGTGCAAATCCCGTTATGGCCCTCTCGCGAGACTTAGAGGCCACAACGGGATTTGCGTCTGTGGCTAACGGGCTTACTAAATCCTATCCAAAATACCAAATTTATTGAATGCCCACCAGATGAAGAAACTACCGACAAGGTTCCACTTTTTATAGCTTTCACTTTCACACAAATTAGACCCAATGCAAATTAACAGTTAAATTGTACTTTAAATAATAAGGCACTTGTGACTTTTACTAGTCCACACAACAAGGATACGTCTTACACAGCCACACAAGCACCTCCATCACTCCCTGCATGATTGCGGCACCATGTGCAATTGTAAGATCTGGGGTTTGCTCTAATCTCAATTGTAATACTCAAGCCAATTACAATTGTCAGAATGAGTTGGGAAAGTTATCCAAAAGGAACCTGCATTTCCTGACCAGTTGCAGACCATTCTGGGTACAATTATATTGTCTTAAGCGTCACAGAATTATTTATTAAGTAAATTACAATAATGTGATGAATGTAGAAATTTCAGGTATATTGTATTTTAGATATTTGGTGCAGTAAGGATTGACAGCCTGGATTAGTGTGTGTATGACTGCTGCGGCAGTGTTTTTAAAGAATCCTGGTTTGAAAGGTTTTGGGTGCCAGGGGTGCAATTAAGACATTGTCAAAAGCTTGGCCTTATAGAGTATTGCTTGGATTAAGGGGATTCCCTGCGGAGTTAATTAATTTCAGCTTGGTAAAACGTTTTAGTTTGGTTTAAATGTGAGCAGAAGTCAAGTTCTTACTGCAGTTCAGTCAAAGATATATCTGCAGACAGAGTAACAGTTAATTTCCAAGCAGTTCAGAATTGTGTGATTGGAAGGTGAGCTGAAACTAGCTGAGCAGCAGCTTTTAAAGAAATACAACCAGAGTTTCCAGATGGTTCTGACAGGTTTCAGGTCTGGTCTTTGAAGCAGTGTCAAAAGATCTCTCTTTCTCAAAGTAGAGTAATCAGACATCTCTGTACAGCAGGTATTCCTGAGTGCTAACTGCATTTGAAAGTGGATTGAGAGCTGAGATGGTTGTTTGTGGTGTGAGTGGGAATAAAGATAGCAGTTAAGGGCTATTGTGTCACTGTATTATTTTGATTATATATGGGTTAATTGTAAGATATTTTCTTGTGCGAAGTTAAACACATTTTAATGCTGTGTAATAAAGTTTGTTTTAATATACCGTGGGCACGATACTCCAAAATGGAGACAAAGTCCCGACACCGAAGTGTAAACCGGAGTGTTTAACTCTGGCGTCGAAGCCCGCTCCCAGCCCCCTATTCTCCCGCCCCCGGGGGGCTAGGAGCGGCGTCGCGTATTTTACGCGCGCTGGGCCTTGGCGCCGCGTAAAAAGCGGTGCTGCGTCGATGACACGGCCGGCGTCGTGTAAATGACATCACCCGCGCATGCGCGGTTGCCGTCCTCCCTGAGACCGCCCCGCAAGTAGATGGCGGATGGATCTTGCGGGGCGGCGGAGGAAAGGAGGTCCTCCTTCAGAGAGGCCGGCCCGCCGATCGGTGGGCACCGATCGCGGGCCAGACCCCATCGGAGGCGCAGGAACCCCCCCCCCACAGGCCACTCCCCCAGCATTCCCACGCAGTTCCCGCTGGCAGCGACCAGGTGTGGATGGCGCCGACGAGAACCTGTCGTGTTGGGGTGGCCGCTCGGCCCATCCAGGCCGGAGAATCGCCGCTCGCCTTTTGCAAACGGCGAGCGGCGATTCTCCGAGCGGCCAGGCGTGATTCCCGCGGAGCAGATTTGCGGGGGGTGGGAGAATTGCGTGCGGGTGTCAGGGCCGCGTGGCGGGACTCGCGCGGCGCCCCGGCGATTCTCCCCCCCCCCGGCGTTGGAGGGGGGGAGAATTCCGCCCCATATTCCCATTTTTCGTGAAATCATTCCTGGAGTGAGGCATTCTTTCTTCACAGTCTAGCAAACTTAAAGTAAAATATTGGGGTTTATGTCCAGTACCCCTAGCCATTGTTAGGGCCTGGCCCGGGATCGTAATAATAAGCACAAATTCACAATTCTTAACAGGCAACAGGTTAACAGGTTAACTCTGCAACACCGTCTCTTGACTTCTGGTTGACTGTGTTCTGTTGATAACGTCTATCTTCTTTATCCTTACTTCATGTTGCCTTGTGCACCCAGCCACTGAAAGTTGTTGCTAGTAACTATCTCTATGCATAGTCAGTGAAAGGTATGATCCAAACAGCACATGATTGGTGAAATGGGACATGATCTCTTAAGGGTGATGGTCATCTTGCTGATGTCACTTCCCATTAACCCTGAACTGGTCCCCGCAAATGTCAGTCACTTGTGGAAACATCCTTCTCTTTATATTTTTATTAAATGTATAGCTTTTTCACTGAAATAACAAGGCACCACAAGGTAATTTGTGTGTTTGCTTATTCATGATAGGAGGCTGTGTGGTGTCACTTCCTATGATTGATTTCCTTTCGGGCTCATGTTGCAAAAGGCGTAACTCGTACACCTTAAGTGTTCTGGAAAGTTCAAACACCAATGTGTAACTTATTAGGGACTACTGATGCACGGAGAAAGTGACTGAAAAACAAATAATTAAAATTACAAGAGGTACACATTAAAATAATACGGCAATTACAAAATTACTACAATATATTTAAGATCACTATATAAAGATGATAGGCATGCTAAAGTTGAGGTGGCAAGCTACACATGACAAAATATTCCATTAATACATTATGTTAGGAAAACAAAGATAGTTTTAAGATATTTATATTTGTATTGGTAAACATTAGACATACGGTATAGTTTAAGTGGGCTTAGTTTAATGTGCATGTGCCTGGAAGGGTAACACTTATAGTTAGATTCATGATGGACAAAGATGATTCTATGTATGGGGGCTGGTTTCAATTCCAACCAGGATTCTATAAATGCTTAGAGAGGGCTACGGTGTGAAGAATAAATAGAAGTAAGGTGTTAATTAGCAACAGGAGGTCGCTTTCCACAGAGAGAAATCTTTATTTTTTTCTTAGTTTAACTGAAAGCCACAGCAGCTGGAGACAGGGAGAGAATGAGAAGGCAGCTCTCACAGCTCTGCTTGAAGCAGGAAAAGTTGTACAATGGAGTGATGTGCAAGAAATCAAGATACACAGGAACTAAAGAACGGTTGGTTCTAGAAACCTGGAACTAGAACAGGATACTGTTCATGGGCATCAAGCCAAATCTGAGAAGGAATCGATTGGTGCGAAGCTAGGTTTCTAAAGTAATCCTAAAGTTTGGAATGTCTTAGTTCAGTCTGTGAAACAAATCTCATTTGGGAAGACAGTGTTGGTTGGATATCATAGTTTGTGTAACAGTGGAAGTCAGTCAAGACAAAGGAATCCTAAAGGAGTTGGTTTAAAACCCTGGACTGGGATCGTTAGTGAAAGTCAAGAGGAAGCTCTTTTCACAATTCTTGACTGAGGTTTGGAATGCAAACTGTTAATGAAAGCATAATTATGAGAGAACATTTCAAAGTATGCTTTGGGAAGTAGAGTTTGGAAACTCTTATAATCATCTGGGTGGATTCTGAGGAGGCACTCACCAGACATCACTTGGGGTTTCAGAAAGGAGTATGTATTTGACTACAGTCATCTTGTGTCCATCAAAAGGGCTATGTGCGGCAACCATTTTAGCTAAAGGGGTACTTTGTAAACCGAGTTAATCTTGAAATCTGTTTGTAATTGTTAAGCTAAGGGGGGAGTAAAGGAGTACTGCATAATAATCCCTTTTGGCCCATGTTTTAGAAATGTATTTTTTTGGTTGTTAAAACAGTAGTTGCTCCACAGCGCCAGGGACCCGGGATCGATTCCCAGCTTGGGTCACTGTCTGTGCGGAGTCTGCACGTTCTCCCCGTGTCTGTGTGGGTTTCCTCCGGATGCTCCGGTTTCCTCCCACAAGTCCCGAAAGAAGTGCTGTTAGGTGAATCGGACATTCTGAATTCTCCCTCTGTGTATCCGAACAGATGCTGGAATGTGGCGACCAGGGGATTTTCACAGTAACCTCATTGCAGTGTTAATGTAAGCCTACTTTTGATACTAATAACAATTATTATTATCATTATGAGCGATCCTGTGACTCTTTTTCTTCACGTTTGTTAAAAAAGCAAACATTACGGTCTTTTGAGCCTGGGTTCCATTCTGGGATCTTCCCGTCCAGTTATAACATCAACTGGGAACGTAACAATTACATGTCTGTAAGAAATAGAGATCACAAAAGCTGCATAACAACAACAGTCTTACAGAATCTGATAATAAAAATCACGGTAATGCACAAAATCTGTTGTATACTTTGAATGAGAGTAACTATTTCTCGTAAAGGCACTTTAAGTTAAAAACTTAATGCAATTTAAGACATAAAACTGTAGCTTGAGACCTAAAGCTATTTTACTTCACACAACAGACATTTGAGCGGAATGCAGCATAAATGTCAAACTCCTTCATAAAGCCTAATCTCAACAGCATTTATGCAGCATTTGCTTTCAGAACTCAACTACAAGAGATTTCACATGTATCCTCTAATAAAGCCATAAAATGTTCCTGTGATCCTCTTCAACATTTGTCCTATAGTATAACCATAAAATGCAACTCTACTTAGCCTAAGGCAATATGGCAAGCATCAATTGTCAAGTAGGAATGCACCTAGAGAGTCTCACATAATATGAGACCATATTGAGTCAATTGATTAATACCCGTTGATTCCTTGATAATTTAACATAACTAAACTAAAACTATTAAAATTATTCTACACGGACTCCCGACACAATCTCACAGTCTTTCCAACTCAGCGTCTGGTTTGTACAATCTCTCACTTTCCCACTTAATCAATTTGGTCCTCGAATCACATTCACTGATAGTTGTATTCCACCGAAGGTACCTGGATTTGGTTAACTCTGGCAATGCACTCATCCACAAACTCTCCCTCACTCGGGTCCTGTCAGTCCCTATGGCTTAGCTTTCCAGAATTTCCCGTTAACTGGCCAATGAACAATACAATGGTTCATGATCTGGTCCTCCGATACAGGCTCTCAGCTCTTTTGCACGCTTAGCTATTTCCGCCACTTTTAGGTTTCAGTCCCTTTTAGTCTAGTCATGTATTTCTCCCCCAAGAACTTTGTGAAATTTATTTTTCTTCCTGCTGCCAAATAGAAAACTGAACTTGGATAAAAGCAAATGACTGCAGATGCTGAAATCTGAAACCGAAGAGAAAATGCTGGAAAATCTCAGCAGGTCTGGCAGCATCTGTAGGGAGAGAAAAGAGCTAATGTTTCGAGTCCAGGTGACTAAGGGCTTTGATAAAGGGTCATCTGGACTCAAAATGTTAGCTCTTTTCCTCCCTACCGATGCTGCCAGACCTGCTGAGATTTTCCAGCATTTTCTCTTTGATTTCAGAAAACTGAATTTTTTATAGAGAGCTCGGCTTGGTCCTAAACACACCAGGAGTTTGATAACTGTGTTCTTCTGCAGACCTTCTTTGTGTCTACATCTATATGCTGATCGCCGTCTGCCTCCAGCTCTCTTTGTGTCTGCAGCCTGTGTCTGCCAGTCACATGACTCTGGTCTTAACTTCCTTCCTGTTAGTACTGCTTCCAGGTCAAGGAAGCCACAAGGACCAGTATTTATTATTGTGGTGAATGTATTCACCATAGTATAAGCTGTCTGTGCAGCACTGTGGCCCAATGGTAATCCTTAAAGGTATTGTACTGGAACCTGGTGGGCTCTGCCTCTGGCTCCGCCCCCCCCCCCCCCCCTCGGACAGTATATGGACCAGCCGCCTGGGGGCAGCGCTGATTTGTACAGCAGATACAGGCAGGCAAGTTCTTGGTTAATAAAGCCTATGTTCACTCACTCTCATCGTCTTGCAGTGAATTAATGGTACATCAATTTATTACCAAAGATATCACTATGGAAGTAGCTCTACAGCCTGATAAACTGGAACTTGACGCACGAGCAGCAGAAGCTAAGGAAATCTTCTCCCACTGGCTCTGCTGTTTTGAGGCCTACCTCAACTCCTTCGAAGCGCCTCTCTCCGATGCCCTCAAGCTGCACATCATCCACGGCCGGGTGAGCCACCGAATATCGGGTATGATTCAGGACTCGGCCATGTACGAAGCAGCGGTCGTGATCCTAAAGAGACAGTTCGTGAAGCCCGTGGACGAAGTGTTCGCGCGGCACCTCCTCACTACCCGCCGGGGAATCGCTGGACGAGTACCTAGAGAACCTGATGCTACTCGCCCGCAACTGCAACTGCAAGGACGTGACGGCCGATGAGCACATGAAACTGATGAACCGGGACACCTACGTGGCTGGGGTCCGGTCTAACTACATCCTGCAGCGACTGCTGGAAAACGGGGCCACTGACCTACAGGACACGGTAAAACTAGCCACCTCGTTGACGGTGGCCTACCAGAGCCTCAGCGCATTCCCGGCAGACCCAGCGAACCCCTCGTGGGCACCACAGACACGGCCGTCAGCAGACCCGACTACATCCCAGGCCTGTGCCGCGCGGCTGCCCGTGCAGCCCAGGGGACCGTCGTGCTACACCTCTGTGGGCAGGGCCAACACCCCCGGCAACGTTGCCCGGACCGCGACATGCAGCGACTGCGGCATAAAGAGACATTTTGCCAGAGTCTGTCTGGCCCGATCCCAAAGCCCCGAAGTCGAAATCTCACCAGGCCCGATCCACGGACTCACAGGCCCACAGACCCCACGAGTTGGCTGCGTGCCTGCCGGTACCGCCCCCTTGAGAAGCGTCACCCGCCTCGTGCAGCTCGTGGGGAGCGCTATCTTTAACTCAGCCCGACACGTGCGTCCCGTGGGGGTGGCCATATTGGCTGCCATCTTCAACACCAGCCGACACGTGCGACCGATGGGGCGGCCATCTTGGTCACCATCTTCGACTCAGCCCGACACGTGCGACCCGTGGGGGCCGCCATCTTGTGACCTCGATACCTCAGACCACGCAGACTACCCGCAGCTCGGCGCAGTAACCCTCGACCAGTCGCGGCCAACGCATCTGAGGAATTCGATGATGGCCGTCCGGGTCAATGGGCACAAGATCCCCTGTCTTTTCGACTCTGGGACAACAGAGAGCTTCGTCCATCCCGACACGGTAGGGCGCTGCTCCCTCCACATCTACCCCGCATCCAAGACAATCTCATTCGGTACAGATCCGGGGGTACTGTGTCGCGAACTTCGCGATACAGGGCGCTGAGTACGCCCAATTTAAACTGTATGTCCTCCCTCACCTCTGCGCACCCCTACTGCTTGGACTCGACTTCCAATGCAGTCACCGAAGTCTGACCCTAAAGTTCGGCGGACCCCTACTCCCCCTCACTGTATGCAGCCTCGCGACCCTTGAGGTTCCCCTCCCCTTCGCTCTTTGCGAACCTCACCCCCGACTGTAAGCCCGTCGCCACCAGGAGCAGGCGGTACTGTTCACAAGACATGATTTTTATCAAGTCGGAGGTCCAGCGGCTCTTGAGGGAGGGGATCATCGAGGTCAGCAACAGCCCCTGGAGAGCACAAGTGGTGGTCGTCAGAACCGGGGAAAAGAATCGGATGGTTGTGGACTACAGCCAGACCATTAACCGGTTCACGCAACTTGATGCATACCCCCTCCCCCGCATAGCGGAGATGGCCAACCAGATCGCACAGTACCAGGTGTTCTCCACGGTCGATCTGAAGTCGGCCTACCACTAGCTCCCGATCTGCCCGAAAGAGCGGCACTCCACTGCCTTTGAGGCAGCCGGCCGACTCTTCCACTTCCTCAGGGTCCCCTTCGGCGTCACTAACGGGGTCTCGGTTTTTCAGAGAACGATGGACCGAATGGTAGACCAGTACGGGTTGCGGGTTACACACCCGTACTTGGACAATGTTACCATCTGCGGCCGTGATCAGCAGGACCACGACGCCAACCTCCAGAGATTCCTCCAGGACGCCCAATCCCTCAACCTCACATATAACAAAGAGAAGTGCGTTTTCCACACTACCCGGCTAGCCATCCTCGGCTATGTCGTCGTAAACGGGGTTCTGGGGCCCGACCCCGACCGTATGCGCCCCCTCATCGAACTTCCATTTCCCCACAGCCCCAAGGCCCTCAAACGCTGCCTGGGGCTATTCTCCTACTATGCCCAGTGGGTCCCCAACTATGCGGACAAAGCCCGCCCACTTATCAAAGCCACGATAGTCTCTCTGCCAGCTGAGGCCCGCTCGGCCTTCAGCCGCATCAAGGCAGATATTGCCAAAGCCACAATGCATGCGGTGGACGAGTCCATACCTTTTCAGGCAGAGAGCAATGCGTCAGACGTCGCACGGCCGCCACCCTCAACCAGGTGGGCAGTCCAGTAGCCTTCTTTTCTAGAACCCTCCACGCCCCTGATATTCGACACTCCGCTGTCGAGAAGGAAGCACAAGCCATAGTGGAAGCCGTGCGGCACTGGAGGCACTACCTAGCCGGTGGGAGGTTCACCCTCGTCACCGACCAGCGGTCGGTCACCTTCATGTTTGACAACGCACAACGGGGCAAAATAAAAAACGACAAAATCTTGAGGAGGAGGATCGAGCTCTCCACCTATACTTACGATATCAAGTATCATCCTGGGAAGCTCAATGAGCCCTCAGATGCCCAGTCCCCCGGCACATGCGCCAGCACGCAAGGTGACCGACTTCGGGCCATCCACAATGACCTCTGCACCCGGTGGTCAGCCGGCTCATCCACATTATTAAGGCCCGCAACCTGCCCTACTCCACCGAGGAGGTCAGGGCCATGACCAGGGACTACCAAATCTGCGTAGAGTGCAAACCGCACTTCTACCGGCCAGACAAGGCTCACCTGGTAAAGGCCTCCCGGCCCTTTGAGCGCCTCAGTATCGACTTCGCCATCCACCACCCCCCTGCCACCATCCATCACCCCCCTGCCTACCCCCACCCCTCAGCCATCGCCGACACACCGGACTGAAGCTCCAGACAACACGCTCTTGGAGTCAACAACTGCAACGCCCGTACCCGCCGCACTGCCAGAGCTGAGGAGGTCCAAACGAACAATCCGGCCTCCAGACAGACTGAACATATGATGATCCCACTTCACCCCCGCTGGACTTCATTTTTTTAACAGGGGGTGAATGTGGTGAATGTATTCACCATAGTATAAGCTGCCTGTGTAGCACTGTGGCCCAATGGTAATGTGATCTCCTTACAGGTATGGCACTGGAACCCGGTGGGCTCCGCCCCCCCTTGGACGGCATATAGACCGGCCGCCTGGGGGCGGCGCTCATTTGTACAGCAGACACAGGCAGACAAGTTCTTGGTTAATAAAGCCTATGTTCACTCACTCTCATCATCTTGCAGTGAATTAATGGTACATCAATATCCATGAAAACTACTAGTATTTCCTTTATATTCGATGTAAAATCTTGAAAGTTCCATTTCCAACATTATTCTAGATTCCACAGAAATTTTGAAGAAATTACACATTTTCCTCAATGTACTGCTTCCAGCTCGAAGGTCATCACAACAGTAATTTGACAGTCTAAAACTATGTACCTTTGAATTGAGTGTCTTTTTAATTTGCAACAATGACATTAGGCACTGATTTTAAAACTTTGAGATGGTGCTGGGTCTTACTCCACATTTGAAACTGTACGAAATCTCTACTGTTGGATTTTTTTTGTTAATTTTCACATTTTGATGGGCCTCTGAAAAAGTTACACAAAGCAAAGTGACTTGCCTCCATTCGCTGGCTAAAATTAAGTGGGTTGGGATGTAAGTAATCCAGCAGCCGATAATATATCATGTGCTCATATTGCTGTCAGCCACCAGAATCAGTTTACAGTTTCTGCTGTTACATGTGGGTGGATTTATGAAACATCAAATAAATGATTTGTATACTCACAATCAATGTGACAAAGCAGCAGTCAGATATGTATATGTGTGAATGGGGGGGCTGCACATTTGTATATAAGATGCTTTAGATCCCATTGGCTCTGATCCCGAAAAACCATGCATTTTGTTTACAAGTGGCTCTGACATCCACTCAACAGCAATGTTTCAGATGGTCGCAGAGCCAGGAACTAGCTCCACAGAGCAGAGGGCAGCACCATTCAGAACCAAAGTATCAAACCATACACCTCAACCTCTGGCACAGCAATCTTCAAGCCTCCTAAGCAGGTTACATTTCCCATTGTGATTTTTAGAGATTCGTGAACCTTAGTAATAAGTTTCAATGTTAAATTGCAATGTGTGCATAGTTGCAGAATTAAGTTGTTACAATGACATGCTTTCGGATAGATAGGAACAACCGAATATGCGGCTCCAGACATGTGGCAATGTCTAACTTAACACCCAACTTATCCAGCAACTGAGAAACCTCTGATCACTTACTGTCCACCTCATACATAAAGAACAGCCATTTGAATGATATATTGGAGATTTGTCAGCATCCATGGAGCTGTACCCCAGTGGATGGTAAGAAGGAAAACATTCAAAAGAGGAGAAAAATAAATTATTCATTCCACGCTCATTTTATTTTTACTTTAAGAGGGGAACGCACGATTATAAATACTTTGAGAAATAATGGCCCAAATAATGATTATCATATGTGCCCTCAAGCTGAAAACAACAAACAAAAGGTTCTCAAAAGGCATAGGAACATATATTATTATACTTGATTATATATTTTTTGAAAATAAACTTAGAGTACCCAATTCATTTTTTCCCAATTAAGGGGCAATTTCGTGTGGCCAATCCACCTAGCCTGCACATCTTTGGGTTGTGGGGGCGAAACCCACACAAACACGGGGAGAATGTGCGAACTCCACACGGACAGTGACCCAGAGCCGGGATCGAACCTGGGACCTCGGCGTCGTGAGGCAGTAGTGCTAATCACTGCCCCACCGTGCTGCCTATACCTGATTATATAATGATCTGGTTTATCAACCATGGATTGTGTTTGCCTCCTTTGCCAATTTGGTGATGTTGGATTTGGATAAAGAGGTGCTGTTCACGCATCCTCATTATTCACTATTTTGAATAAACGGAGGAATAGAAAGCCGGTTGTAAACGTGCACATCAATGAATGGTAAATGTCAAAACGTCGGCCATGTTTTACTCATTGAGAGTGGTGCTTTGCACTGGTAGCCCAGAGGTGCAGGATTGGACCCATACACCACACAGTCTGATTCATTATAATCGGAGGATGACAACACTGTAGCCTGTCAGCATTCCACTTCAGCTAGCTGACAACCCGCAAATATCTGGCGACGCCACATATAAAAATTCTTCAAAATTTTAAACAGAGGTTTTACTAAGGTACAGTTTTCAAAGATCAGTGTGAGCTGTAGACAAATTCACAGTTATCTTCCGGGATAAAGGATATCTTATGACCTCCCGGGGATATGAGCTTCTGGCTTTTTATGTTGTCATTTATTGGTAGATACACTTTGCCATCGCTCCCTCATCTGGGAAGAAGAAAGATTTGGGAGCCACTGCTTAAAGCTTCTGTGTCCCATAGATTTTAGAATGTGCGACATTAATGTGCAAGTCATTCTATCATCAAGGCTTTGCAAGAATTGTGCATTTCTGATTATTCCTTGAGTAGATTTATCACACGCACCAGAAGCAATTGGCTTCGCCTAATTTTGCTCTGATTATGTGATGAAGCCCATTCCTCTGTTGCATCAATAAACTCCTCTTATTCCCACAGCCGCAATGGTTACCTCTTGGATAATAAGCTCCTAAATACTAAACCGAAGCGGGATCTCCATCTGGCTGGTCATTTTTATGTTCTCACCATGATTTGGTGTGAGGACACTGAAGAGAAAACACATCAGTTAGTGCGGGATGGTCCCTGTCACATCAGAGACTGTTCGATGACCAAGAAACGTTCTTCAAATAGATCATTATTTCATCAAGGTAAAATCAACTTTCCGTGGTCCAAATAGTTTGAGAGGGTACGCAATGCCTCAGACACCAGCATAATTAGACTTCACATGAGTCTATTACAAGAAAGTCAAAACCTTGTCTGTCAATAGAAGTTTGCTGTTGATGGAATAATATATTATTCCTGTCACTTTGCGGATTATTTGTGCTGGTGTACTCTTGATAATACAGGCAAGTTATTGTGCAAAATAGGATTTATCCGCTCTCTTGTCTTGTCAGTAGGATAATTTGAGACTGTATTGCAAACTTGCAGCAAAATAATTATACAGGTGGGTTCCAGCAGGAAAAATAGCATCCAACACAACAAAGCAAAGTGGCATTTACCAGGTTGTAGATGGCAAGTTAGCAGCTTTATCATTTCAGATGGTGTATATCACTTGATCTATTCCAACTCACTGAGCAAAGCTTCTTAACAATGAGCAATACAATTCCCTTACCATTGCAGACTTAATGAGGATTATGGTTATGTTTTCATTCCTTTATCTCAAAACAGATACTTTTGCCTTGGGGACGGTACCGACCTCTTCTAAAGTGAAAACAAATTGTCTCAAAGTTTTGACACACGATTAGCCTGTCCACCATCGTAGCTCTGGCCTTTGGAGGGGCTCCAGTTGTTTGATTTGAACAGTTGACTTCTTGCAAGAATGGGAATCTCTTTCAATTCCCCTGGCCTATAGAAATCTATTTTCTCATTTCCCTGTTTTGATTATTCTTTTAGTATTTCTCATTTTATTTTGCATTTTTTTCCAGTCTCCTTCCCTGTTTCTTGAATTGATTTCTGCTTACCGCAAAACTTCATTTGGCCAATTACTGGATTTAATTTCATCTCTGCCAATTTCAGCGCATCAATTAATGCTTTTGGATCCCTGTATTCTTACACAGCTCTAGTCAGTTTAAAATAAACAGGTTAATGACTATATTAAATGGCACAGACGGAAATTTATGCAAATAAATTAACTGTTTTTTACAGGGGACTGAGGAAATTAAACCCACATGTCTATTATTCTGCTTCTGGTGCTGTATCCATCTCATTTGCACCCTTTCCAGCAGATGCTTAAAAACATTAATTTTTTGTTTGTTCTATCCCTTCCCTATTTTATTTCCTAATTAATCTTCTCCAGTCTTCCCTCATTAACTCAAAATCCTTAAATTGTTCTTTGGTGCGAGGCCTGCACATTGAACGGAAGAGCAGTCTTATTTCATACACTTAACAGATTGCCGTAGAAATGAATGGGAGTGAAATTTGAAGTTAAAAATAAAACAAAAAGTGCATATGTCTTGAGTTTACAGCCGGCAGCACATACACTGAGAATGAAAGACTTCCGTATCGTGCTGATAATGACCTCACAAAGTCCCGAAGCAGCCAGTGAAATACCTTTGAAGCACCCAGTCACTGTTGCAGAGTAGGAAACGTTGTGACCAATTTACACACAGCAAGGTCCCACAAACAACAAGGTTAGCATCCACATATTCTGTTTACTTTTAAACGATGTTGGTGGCTAAAGTGTGAAAGTTGTTCAAAACATCGGGGAAAACTGTCAGCCCGTCCTCAAACGTTGCCATGGGTTATTTTCTGCCCATCAGATAGGGCAGGTGAAGCCTCACTTTAATGTATCGTCCAAAATGATAGGGTTCCGCTGACAGTGCCACATTCCTTCAGTACTGCTGCAGAGTATCAGCCTAGTTTATATGCTTAAAGCTCTGCAATAGGGCTTGAAGCCACAACCTTCAGACTCAAAGGCAAGATTGCTACCAACTGAGCCAAAGCTGACATCTACAAAGGAATCAGTCAACACGTACATATGACAGCACAGGGGGAAGCAGTGGCCTAGTGGTATTGTCATTGGACTATTAGTCCAGAGAACTAGGTCAAGATCTGGAGAGCTGGGTTCAAATCCCACCATGGCAGATATAAAGTCAAAATCTGGAACTAAAAACCCATCTGGTTCATTGAATATTCCGTCCTTAACTGGTCTGGCCTGGCCTACATGTGACTCTAAGAGCGGGATTCTCCGTCGGCGGGATCCTCCCCTTCGCCGGCAGCGTACTCACGCCCGCGGATTGCCTGGTGGCGCCCATAATGGGAAACCCCATTGCCGGCTGGCGAGACGGAGGATCCCGCTGCCAGCGGGGGTGCGCTGCACCCGAAAACGGGTGCGGCGACGAGGAGGATCCCGCCCCAGATCTCTTAAATGTCCTCTGAAATGAAGGACAATGAATAATAACAAATATGTCGCAACATGTCTGGCGACTCGGTGGACCATTTGAATTGCTGTTAACTGGGACCGCTGTATTCTGCTGGATGGGAAGGGTTGCAAAAGCCTGTCCATGGACTTTCACACATGGCAACGTTAAACAGGGCTTGATTCAGTCTAGCAGTCTCAGTTAGATGTCAGACAGCAGTGACTCATGGAAGGTGCAAAATGTAGGTTTCACTGACAAATTATCAAACCGATTTGGAATAATGGCAAATTAATGCTCTTGTTTTGATAGCATGTCTGTTTCATGTACTTAATTATTCACTTACAAGACAATACAGAGTCAAGAGAATTTATAGTGATTTCAACACCAAGAAGTCAAAATGAGGATGGAACAGTCAATGTAAATCAGCACTTGGCGCAGTGGTTAGCACTGCTGCCTCACGGCACCGAGGTCCCAGGTTCGATCCCGGCTCTGGGTCACTGTCCGTGTGGAGTTTGCACATAATCCCCGTGTTTGCGTGGGTTTCGCCTCCACAACCCAAAAGATGTGCAGGGTAGGTGGATTGGCCACACTAAATTGCCCTCGAATTGGAAAAAATGAATTGAATTTATTTTTAAAAAATGTAAATCAGCACTTCAAACACAAAATAAAATTGGGAGCGGCTTGGCTTGATAAATATAAATTTAGTCTTAAGTATAGTGGAGTACAATGTTTACAACAAATAATAGTTTACAATTTTTGGTTTAATATATAACTGGTCATGGCATCTTCTAAAGATACCTTGTCGAAGGTACAAATAGGGATACTAAGATCTGAAATCTGTTTCTATATAATATTATGCAGCAAAGCAGTTTAGTAAATCTGTAGCCCCAACAGGCTTTTCTTGCCTAATTTAACAAAACAACTACACAACTTTGCCTACTCGATCCCACTTACAGCCGACTGCTTTTCATGGACTAGCAGAAACACCCAACTCTCCTCGGAAATAATCACGGGTGGAATTTTCCAAACAAAACTGCAATGTCAGGTTCTGCGTGAAAGCGTCGTGTTTCTCTCCGAAATACAGCCAAGTTTTCTGTCCAGATCCTCTGACGCTCTGGCAGGATAGAAATCGGGGTGCATGGTTTGCGCCGTCACTCTGGCGGGTGCTCATAGAGCCCACAAGTCCAGCTACACAGAGATCCGAGTGCCATCTTTAAATGGCGCCCCGATCAGCGAGAAAATTTAACTCCCTCCAACCCCCGCGCCACAACACGACCATGGAGGAACACCCCTGCAAGCTTTGGGGCGTCGGTGAGGAACATTACACCAGGCTGGAAGGTACGGTGTAAAGCTGTTTAATGAGTGTAAATCAATGTAAATTTATGAAAATCAGGAAACTGAACACATCACCAGCAGGGAAAATCGCAAATCGAGATCTCGCCGGCGCAAATCCCGTGAGATTTAGCAGCCATAATGGGATTTGCACCCCCGGCAAGCGACCGGTATCTCAGCATTGATGTCCAAGAAACGACAGAACACATTCGGCAGACCACGTTATCACCATGGAAACCACAAATTATTTCTTAAATACACATTAGTTTCATAATATTACTCGGGTAAAATCAAACAAAATTACTTTTTCACCTTTAACCAGTAATGCTTGTCCAGGAAATGGATACAGAATCATTTTAAATCCCTTGTGCTAGTTATCATTCCATTATGGCCATTGCTTATTGTGAATTATGAATCTCCGACTCTTGTAACATAAAACAATGGATGTACTGTTGCTGGTTTGCTATGCTCCCACTATTTGGAGAATGTGGAAATAAAAGTTGGTAGTGTAGGCGAACCGACACACTTGACTGATTTTTTTTCCTGACAATTTACACAGTATTATTCATTGTGTAGCTTCTGTACAAACCGAAGTTTGAGTAATCTCAAGATTCCAAAATAAGATTAAGTAGCTACAAGTGCGTTGATGCTGCGCACATCCTGCTCGGTGCCTTCAGCATGCAAATGCTTGACAGATAAGTTTAAGGAAAAGAATGCCATGGCAGAAATGCAGAGATTTGAGCGATGACTCGAAACACAGTCAGTGAGGCTGTTATTACAGTTTTCAAAGGCAGAAATATATGCTCCAATTCAGGCTCAATGTAATTAATTGCATTAACCGAGGGTATCATTGTCATACACCTTGACATTTTCTACGAGTAGGATCTAACTTTCCAACAAATTGATAAATTAAATGTATTACTTTTGCGTTAATGAAGGGTGAGGGATGTCACCATCAAGCAGTCGAGCGCTCTCCTAATTTTGGTAAATTTATCACCATCCAGTGACCAACAGAGTCCAGCCAGTACATAGAACATACAGTGCAGAAGGAGGCCATTCTGCCCATCGAGTCTGCACCGACCCACTTCCACCCTATTCCCGTAACCCAATAACCCCTACTAACCTTTTTAGACACTAAGGGCAATTTATCAAGGCCAATCCACCTAACCTGCACATCTTTGGACTGTGGGAGGAAACCAGAGCACCCGGAGGAAACCCACAAAGACACGGGGAGAACATGCAGACTCCGCACAGACAGTGACCCAAGCCGGGAATCGAACCTGGGACCCTGGCGACATGAAGCCACAGTGCTAGCCAATTGTGCCACCGTGCTGCTTAGGTTCTGTTCCAACTGTGTACAGCTTTCTATTTCCCACAAAAGGCGGCCTTCATTATTAAAATTAACTTAAAATGTAGCAACATATGGCCACTTTTGTACAGGGCACTTTGTGGTATAATGGTATGGCATATATATAGGGTTAATGTGGACTGAGTACAGTACCACCCACACAGTGATGTAAGAGACTGATGTAAGGTCAGAAGTGGGGATGTTTCCGAATGACTGCACGATGTTCAGCACCATTTGCAATTCAGATAATGAAGCAGTCCATGTCCAAATGCAGCAAGACCCGGACAATATCCAGGGTTGGGCTGACAAGTGGCAAGTTACATTCGTGCCACGCAAGTGCCAGGCAATGACCATTTGGGCAGCACGGTAGCATTGTGGATAGCACAATTGCTTCACAGCTCCAGGGTCCCAGGTTCGATTCCGGCTTGGGTCACTGTCTGTGCGGAGTCTGCACATCCTCCCCGTATGTGCGTGGGTTTCCTCCGGGTGCTCCGGTTTCCTCCCACAGTCCAAAGATGTGCAGGTTAGGTGGATTGGCCATGATAAATTGCCCTTAGTGTCCTAAATTGCCCCTAGTGTTGGGTGGGGTTACTGGGTTATGGGGATAGGGTGGAGGTGTTGACCTTGGGTAGGGTGCTCTTTCCAAGAGCCGGTGCAGACTCGATGGGCTGAATGCCCTCCTTCTGCACTGTAAATTCTATGATAATCTATGATTAATCTAGAACAAAGGTTCGGCACAACATTGTGGGCCGAAGGGCCTGTTCTGTGCAGTATTTTTCTATGTTCTATGTTCTATCTCCTACAAGAGAGGATCTCACCACCGTCACTTGACATTCAATGGCATTACCATCGCTGAATCCCCCACAATCATCAATTTGGGGGTTACCATTGATCAGAAACTGAACTAGATTGGCCATTTTAATTCTGTGGCTACAAGGGCAGGTCAAAGGCTAGGAATCCTGTGGCGATTGACTGACTACCTGACCCCTCAAAGCCTGTCAACCGTCTACAAGGCACAAGCCAGGAGAGAAATGGAATTCTTCCCACTTGCCTAGATGCGTGCAACTCCAACAACACCATCCAGGACAAAGCAGCCGGCTTGATTATGGAAGCACCCCTTCCATAAACATTCAATCCTTCCACCACTGACGAACAGTGGCAGCCGTGTGTACCATCTACAGCAGCACTGCAGTAACTCACCAAGGTTCCTTAGACAGCCCCTTCCAAACTCACGACCACTACCATCTAGAAGAACACGAGCAGCAGATACCTGGGAACCCCACCACCTGGAGGTTCCCTTCCAAGTCACTCACCACCCTGACATGGAAATATATCGCCATTCCTTCACTGCCGCTGGGACAAAATCTTGGAACTCCATCCCTAACAGCACTGTGGGTATATCTACACCTCAAGGACTGCAGTGGTTCAAGAAAGCAACTCGCCACTGTCATGATATGCAGACATGCACATAATGAGATACAGACAGGCAGCTAATGAACACAGAGAACAGGACATAACCAATCAGCAGGCAGAACACTTGGGGGTGGTTTCCCACTATAAAAGGCACAGGGCACTCACACTCCGCCTCTTTCCACTGGGGACATCTACAGAGTGAGTCCGGTGTATGTTTCACATAACACCTCCAGCACGTGGCTAAGTCTGGTTCAGTCGGACAGAGTAATCACACTTAGGTTAGCAGAGAGTCGAACTCACAGAGAACTGTGCTCACTGTGTGACAGGTTCAATAAATCAGATTGAACTAACTTCAAGGTCTGGGGTATATTTCAGTTAAAGCTGCATCTAGTTGCAGCCTGTGTTATCTCAGTGTGCTGAACACGACATGATACCAGGAGACTGCTATCCCTAGGTGGTTTACCTCAATCTGTTCTGTGATGACCAGCAAATGTATCCCGGCACCATGGAGAAGATAGAGGCTCCTCAACAGCTTCGGACCTCCGGCAATCTCAGTGCCAACTGGCGGACTTTCAAGCAAAGGTTTCTGCTGTACATCAAAGCCTCAGACCTCGAGGGTGCGTCTGTTGCAAGAGAGATCACGCTTCTCCTCTTGACAATGGGTGGTCAAGCCATCCAACTCTTCAACTCGTTTAACTTCACCGAAGGCCCGGACAAGACAAAGTTTCAGACCATCCTGGACAAGTTTGATAGTCATTGTGAAGTAGACACTATGCAGCCTTGTGCACGTCTGCACCACCAGTCAAGGGCCAGCGCTCCCAACTCCAACGTAGGCGTGTTCGGAGTGTCCAACAAGGTTTACAGGATCCTGATCCTGGCAGTATATCGGACCCAGAGGATGACTGCCTGGAGTCCCCCGACCATGTAGGCATCATCACCACACATGAACATGCCTCGCCGACATCATCACGGAGCCTGCCCATCCTCACTGTGGGTTCTGCGGATGAATGGCGTGCGGTGATGCAAGTAAATCAATGCTCTATCCAGTTCAAGCTGGACACAGGTGCGTCTGCCAATCTCCTTCCACAGGCAGATTTCAACCCTATCAGAAGCCACCCAAGCTCCTTCCAGCAGCCTGCCAGCTCCTGGACTATAACAGCAATGCCATCACAACACTGGGATCCTGCCATCTGCTTGTCTCCAACAGGAGCATTCACGCAAGTCTAAGGTTTGAAATCGTCAAGCCAGACAGGGCCTCCCAGCTCGGCGCACATGCATGCAAGCAGCTAAACCTTGTGCAGCGGGTCTACACAATGACCTCCCCCAACGTGGATCTTCAAGCCGGCATTGACGACATCCTCGCTCAGTATCCGGATGTGTTTGACGGGATGGGCACTCTGCCATTTCGGTACAAGATCCTGCTACGGCCTGATGCCATGCCTGTGGTCCACGCACCACGCCAGGTCCCGGTCCACTGAAGGTGCGCCTGAAGGTGCAGTTAAAGGATCTTCAGGACCAGGGCATCATCTCCAAAGTTACAGAACCGACTGACTGGGTCAGCTCAATGGTATGTGTAAAAAATCCTTCGGGGGAGCAGCGCATCTGTATAGATCCCAAGGATCTCAATCAGAATATAATGAGGGAATACTACCCCATCCCGTTTGGCAGGTACTGCTATAATCGTATGCCGTTCGGCATTGTCGCAGCCTCGGAGATCTTCCATAGAATCATGGCGCAGATGATGGAGGGCATTGAAGGGGTTCGTGTGTATGTGGACGACGTTATCATATGGTCCACGACCCCCGAAGAGCACAATCTCGTCTCCAGCAGGTATTCCGCCGTGTCCATGCCAATGGCCTCAAGCTGAACAGAGCCAAGTGTTGCTTTGGCATGTCGACACTTAAGTTCTTAGTAGACCAGATCTCTCAGCAGGGTGTGCGCCCGGACACAGCCAAGGTCAAGGCCATCGAAGCCATGAAGCCCCCTGAAGACAAGAAGGCAGTGCTGCGCTTCCTAGGCATGGTAAACCTTTTGGGCAAGTTTATCCCAAACCTGGCCTCACACACCACGGCCCTCAGACACCTGGTGAAAAGGTCCACTGCTTTTGAGTGGCAGGCAGCTCATCAAGCAGAGTGGGTGGAGCTGAAAGCCAAGCTCACCACTGCACCTGTATTGGCAATTTTTGACCCTGACAGGGAAACAAAAATCTCGACAGATGCGAGCCAGGCTCCAGCGCGATGACACCTCATCCTGGGCACCGGTTGCCTACGCATCACGGGCGATGACACCCACCGAGCAGCCCAAATTGAAAAGGAATGCCTGGGCCTTCTTACTGGAATTCTCAAGTTCCACGATTATGTCTACGGCCTGCCGACGTTCATGTCGAGACGGACCACAGGCCTCTGGTCCACATTATCCTCAAGGACCTGAACGACATGACGCCCCGGCTGCAGCACATCCTCCTCAGACTCAGAAGGTACGACTTTGAGCTCGTGTGCATGCCTGGCAAGGAGCTCATTATTGCGGATGCCTTGTCCCATTCCGTAACCTTGCCTGCTGATCCGCCGGCATTCATCCAACAGATCGAATCACAGGTGCAGCTGTGGGCCAGCAACCTCCCAGCGTCGGATGAAAAGGTGATCCGCATTCGCGATGAGACAGCCAAAGACCCTCTTCTGCAGCGTGTCATGCGCCACCTCGCCAATGGCTGGCAAAAAGGGCAGTGCCCTCAATTTTTCAATGCGAAGGACAACCTGACGGCGGTTGATGGTATCCTTCTCAAGCTGGACAGTATTGACATCCCACTCAGTCTCCAGAGCCTGGTGCTCTGGTAACTCCATGAGGGACATCTGGGTGTCGAAAAGTGCAGGCACAGAGCCAGGCAAGCTGTCTACTGACCTGGGATTAGTCAGGGCATCTCAAATATGGTCCTCAACTGTCCGACCTGTCAACGCTTCCAGCCAGCACAGAGCAAGGAGACGCTTCAGCAGCACAAAATCGTGACCTCCCCGTGGTCCAAGGTGGGCATCGACCTCTTTCATGCCAATGGTCGTGATTATGTGTTAATCATTGATTATTTTTCCCAACTACCCAGAAATCGTGAACCTCTCGGACCTCACATCCAAGACCGTCATCAAGGCCTGTAAGGAGACATTATCCAGGCATGGTATTCCACTCACTGTCATGAGTGACAACGGTCCTTGCGTCAGCAGCCAAGAGTGGTCAAGATTTGCCCAGTCCTATCAGTTTCATCACGTCACTTCCAGCCCACATTACCCGCAGTCCAACGGGAAGGTTGAGAAAGGGGTGCACATAGTGAAGCAGCTCAATTGCAAGGCCGCGGATTCTGCTTCTGACGTCAACCTTGCGCTGCTTGCGTACAGGGCAGCTCCTCTGTCTACCGGCATGTCACCGGCTCAACTCCTGATGAACAGGGACCTGCGGACGACTCTTCCAGCCATGCACTTGCCTGACCTGGATCACCTCCCAGTGCTGGAGAAGGTGCAGAAACTCAGGGACCGGCAAAAGCAGGGCTATGACACTCATGCCACCAATTTGCCTGTGCTATCCCCGGCGGATGCTGTTCGGATCAGGCTACCTGATGGAGGCTGGTCAGCTCCAGCGGTTGTTGTCCGACAGGCTGCTCCTCGATCGTATGTTGTGCGTATGGCTGATGGCTCTGATGTGCGGTGAAACAGACGGGCACTGCGCACAGTTGCCCGCCCACAACCACATTCTTTGTTGTTTCCATCTGTTATAGTGCCACCTCCTGATACCTCGAACCACGAGGCCACCAGTCCGGCTGCAATCCCGCCCATCAAGGCACCGTTGTCCCCACCACCACCTCTCCGGCGATCTACCAGGGTCAGAAGCAAGCCCCAGAGACTGGACTTATGAACATTTGTTTTATTTGCTATGTTCTGTTTTCACACATTAGACACCTGGGGCGGGATTATCCACCCCCCCGCCGGGTCGGAGAATCGCCGGCGGGCGGCGTGAATCCCGCCCCCGCCGGCTGCCGAATTCTCCGGCACCGGAGATTCGGCGGGGGCGGGAATCGTGCCGCGCCGTCGGTGCCCCCCCCCCCTTGGTGATTCTCCGGCCCGCAATGGGCCGAAGTCCCGCTGCTGCTATGCCGGTCCCGCCGGCATGAATTGAACCAGGTCCCTTACCGGCGGGACCTGGCGGCGCGAGCGGGCTCCGGGGTCCTGGGGGGGGCGCGGGGCGATCTGGCCCCGGCGGGTGCCTCCACAGTGGCCTGGCCCGCGATGGGGGCCCACCAATCCGCAGGTGGGCCAGTGCCGTGGGGACACTCTTTTACTACGCGTCGGCCATATAGGTCTCCGCGATGGCCAACGCGTAGGTGACCCCTGCGCATGCACGGGGATGACGTCAGCAGCCGCTGACGCTCCCGCGCATGTGTGGACTCCCGCCGGCCGGCGGAGTCCCTTCGGCCCCGGCTGGCGTGGCACCAAAGGCCTTCCATGCCAGCCGGCAGGGCGCCAACCACTCCGGGGCAGGCCTAGCCCCTAAATGTGCGGGCCTAGCCCCTAAAGGTTCGGAGGAATCCGCACCTTTGGGGCGGCCAGACGCCAGAGTGGTTCCTGCCACTCAATCCCGCAGGGACCCCCTGCCCCGCCGGGTAGGGGACAATCCCCTGTTTTCACATGTACATATGTTCCCATCTGCCATTTTATGTAAATAAGTTAGTTTTTCGGCCTACTTTCACATATACTTTCACATATGCTACAGAAAAACATTTCAAAAGGGGAGATGTCATGAGATCCAGACATGTACATAATGAGATACAGACAGGCAGTTAATGAACACAGAGAACAGGACATAACCAATCAGCAGGCAGAACACTTGGGGGTGGTTTCCCCCTATAAAAGGCACAGGGCACTCACACTCCGCCTCTTTCCACTGGGGACATCTACAGAGTGAGTCAGGAGTATATATCACATAACACCTCCAGCACGTGGCTAAGAGCTAGTCTGGTTCAGTCAGACAGAGTAATCACACGTAGGTTAGCAGAGAGTCGAACTCACAGAGAACTGTGCTAACTGTGTGACAATAAATCAAATTGAACTAACTTCAAGGTCTGGAGTATATTGCAGTTATAGCTGCATCCAGTTGCAGCCCGTGTTATCTCAGTGTGCTTCACACAACAACCACCACCTTCTGAAGAGCAACTAGGGATGGGCAATAAATGCTGGCCTAACCACCGATGCCCACATCCCATAAACACATTTTAAAAACCATGCCCTGCACCCAAGGCCAGTTTAGTGTAGGGCTTATCCGTGTGTATCAGCCAGTATGAGGACAGCTCACAGTTTGTACCCTTTGCTGAATATTTGTAAATAGTTCTCAGAGTCAATAAAGGCCAGTTAACCCCTACTGAGCAGTATTAAACACCCTATAATAGATTTTACAGCACCAGGGAACTTTGTGAGAGAACCCAGTTTATTTCACTTTGGAGAGTTATGTCTGGACTGGAATAAAATCCTGACCGCAGGGATGAAAGTTCTCAATTTATTTGAAACATTTGACTAATGATTACTCTAGTCGTTGCAGATTCACAGAAACACAGAGGAAAGGCGAGTCTCAGCCACCAAATAAAGTTCTAATATGGACCTTTTAATGCGTTTCCTGGAAAAATAATGAAAGCACACGCTATGCGTGCGCCCTCCTGGTAGGGAAAAGCATGACTGATGTCTTTCATGGGTTTTCAGCATGAGGGCTGGCCAGAAAATACAAAATCAAGCTTTACAAAATATCCCACAGCACAGGTAAAGCAGGGAATACCATTTTCAGGGCCGGGCAGCATCCTGTAATTTCTGGCTTAGCTGTGCTGTTGCAACAAGACGTTTTAAACCCAATTGGACCTGCCGACTCATCCCCTTGTTACACTCCCAGCCACTGTTTCTTTCGACTGGTGCAGTGCTTGTGATGTTCTTTCCTGCTGTCACGTAGGGAATTTTAAGCTGGCATCGCACCAGTCTGTGAACTCGGCCGTGCTCCACTCGTAGATCAGAGCATAAATATTCCAAACCATTTGAGAGAAATGCTTGTTTGTAGGCAGACTGGAAGGGAATAAAAAGGAAGGGGAGAGGAAAAATAATTCATTGAAGGTGTTCACATTTTTATGCGAGCGCAGTGCCAGTTCAGATTTTCCAATTCTGTTTGTGTGTTACTTTGTTTCGTACAGCATGTTAGTCAAGTGTGGTGTGTTAGTGGTTCATGTGTCAACGACTGTTCTGCCCACACTGAAGAGCTGATTATCACCATTCCTTTGGTTATAAAACGATCAGTGTGCCATCGCATACTTTTGGTGCGGTATGATTCCTTGGCAACAGCCACATCACAAGCCGACTTTTTTCATCTTGAGCAGAGGCTTGCGATACAAAAATAGAAGGTTCGACAAATGATTCTTTCTGCCACCTGAATCCTTGTTCACGGTTACAGAGAATGCAGGCAAAGAGAATAAGCTTAAAAGAACAATAGTGTTTTTTTAAAAATCCAGATGTAGCATAACTGCTTTTAGCCTTTCGTTACTTCCCAGCCGTGTGCTTTGCATTTTCCACGGTCAACATGTTAGTTACTAGTTCCTCGGCTTTCACTGAAAGCACCCTGCACAGTTCCTAGAAAGAATATATAATACCTTTTTGTTCGAGGGAATTGATCCCCAACTTGGAGAAGGTACAACATCATCTTTGCCACAATGAAATCGCAAAAATAAAGCATTAACATAAGCTTTTATAACACAAATGAGATGATTGTGTCACATTTTATACAAAAATGGCTTCAAGCAGCTATGTCTTTGCAAGTATCCTATTGTGCAATGGCATTGCTAACAATACACATAATTGGTTGCATGCAATTGGACTTATTCATCAGTAAAGGTATGTCCTACATGGCTTTCGTTGCTGGTTCAATCTTCTTGCAAAAAATCCAATGAAGCCAAACATTACTTGGTAACTTAATTTATTTAAAATGTCAGCATCCGGGCTTTTGATTTACAACGGAATGGATAAATCTAACCTTTCTGAGTACTGAGCCATAAAGGGAAATGTATAGCGGAAGCAGCAATGTCCAGGCCTTAATGACTTACCTCACAAGATGTGAGATCTGTTAAACTCTCCGTCTGCCTGTTTATATTCAAGGAAATGACTGGAACGTGAAAAATGATTCCAGGCATAAATCAGATCTCTAGTTGCACTGATTGTTCAGTTTCAGTTCTCACAAAGAATCTGGCTTCTTATATTGTTAACCCTTTGAGCGTTGATTCTATTTTGTTGATTTGAAATGCTGGGCTAGCTCATTATCTTGCTGTAAATCTTGCGTGCTATCTTATCTTGACCTATAAATAAATTTGATCAAGTATCGTTAGCCTGTAAATATTGGTCTTTTGACCTGTTACTTTCCACCTTTTTGATCGAAGAGCAGAATGGGGAGAACATTTTGTTTGTCATCAAGTAGTTCAAAACTAATTGTTAACCTGCCATGTTAACATTTACATGGCCCAGGCTCTCTCTCCGTTCTAGTTTCACAGGCTAGTTGAGCAAAGTATTGGATGAACTTCAGTGCCGGTGTGATGCCAGATACGTAGGTCTTACGGCACAATGAATGACGGATCAAATCAAATTGCATGTTCCTTTGGTTGTTAGTAATAGACAGAATACAGACTGTACTCAACCAGCCTGTGCTTGCAAAACCCATAACAAAATGCCCCCCGTTAGATGTGATTCCACAATTGGGTAGCACTTGCTGAACAATCCTGAGAGCGCCAATAGCTAATCTAACTACCAGCCTAAGATAATCAGCCCAGCACACAATGCACACAAAATATTTACACGTGCAAGAAGTGACGTACATTCATAGGCAGGGACAGTTCAAAAACAAAAAGAAGATGTTCAAGCCTTTTTTTATGAATTACCCAGGAGCTTGGGGAGCCTATAGCTCCCTATTATTTTCTACCCGGCAATGCCTCGGCCAATCAGAGGTGGCTTGCTAACCAATCAGCACCTGTAGTATAAATTGCTGTGATGTTTTGAGATTTGGCTTTCTTGCATTTGTCTTGAGGTGAGTGCAAGACAAAAGATTTCGGTAACCTGGGTCTCTCAAAGTATGTACACAGCAAAGAGTGTGTTAAATGACTAGTCTTATCAGAAGCTGCTTTCCAGTTCAATCCATGCTGCCCTGTTCTTTCCCTCCACCAAATGGTTTTGATGCGTTTATATATGGAAACTGAATAGGACCATTTCTCGTAAGTGAATATTTGAAAAACATCCAAGTGCTTTGAAGTTTAATACACTCTAGGGGAGACTTCCAGTCACATAGAAAACATGTAAATGTAAAGCTACATTTTGACCGCAATTTGTTTTTTGAATTATTAGACCATAAGACATAAGACATAGGAGCAGAAGTAAGGCCATTCGGCCCAGCGAGTCCACTCCAGAAATGTTCTACTCTAAATAACTCCAACCCATAGAAATAGTTTGAAAGAGTGGGGGATATTTTTCCCATTCTCAGAGAAGCATCAAGCAATATACTGAATTGTGCACATTTACTCACTGTCAACATTTTCTACTAATATTTAAACAGAAGGAAAAAGACATTTGAGATTTGCACAATGGCACTCTATGCTGCGTTCAGTAAGAGGTAAAAAATTCAACAAAACTTGTCAGACTCCACATTGCAGTGGGAACTTTGATGATAGGATGGCAGAACACATGTGGTGATATCATAGTTAGGAAAGGGTTTTGGGAGAGCAGATTGAGAGCAACTGTTTCCATTGCCAGGTGGGTCAGTAAGCAGAGGACATGGTTTTAAGATAATTGCCAAAAGTACCAGGGATGAACTGAGGAGAACCTGTTTGAGTTGTTACGATCTGGAACGGTGGCGAAAGTATGCTGGGGTTGAAGCACATTCATTAGTAACTTTCAAAAGGGCAGCACGGTGGCACAGTGGGTTAGCCCTGCAGCCGCACGGCGCCGAGGTCCCAGGTTCGATCCCGGCTCTGGATCGCTGTCCGTGTGGAGTTTGCACATTCACCCCGTGTTTGCGTGGGTTTCGCCCCCACAACCCAAAGATGTGCAGGCTAGGTGGAGTAGCCACGCTAAATTGCCCCTTAATTGGAAAAAATGAATTGGGTACTCAAAATTTATTTTAAAAAAGCATTGATTTGGAGCCTTCTCCGTTGGTGGCCATTTTCGGGATGTCGGACTTGCTGGGGCTGCAGGCCGGGGTGAAGGCAGATGTTCTTGCTTTTGCCTCGTTGATAGCCCAGAGGCAAATTCTGCTAGAACGGAGATCTTCCCCTCCGTCTAGTGCCTCGGTCTGGTGACCTCATGGAATTTTATATCTGGAAAAGGTCAAGTACACCATCCGTGGGCCAGTGGGGTGGGGGTTCTACCTGAGGTGGCAGCCATTTATTTCCTACTTTAAAGAGTTAATCAACATCAACTGTTAAGTGTGGGGGGGGGGGGGGTAGTTTATTATTATTGGGCGTGGGTTATTTTGGTCTTTCTTTGGGTAGAATTTATAAGTTTGGTTGTGTGCTTTTGTCTTTTTTGTTTCCTTTTGTACGATATTGTACTATTTGATGGTCATTTTCTGAGCTGTTTGATGTTAATGTCCTGCTTGTTATAAATGAAAAGTTTTCAATCAAAATATTTTAAAAATAAAAACATTATGGTTGTGATCTACCGAAATGGAGACAGAGTTGCGTAGCACCATAACAGCCAGGTGTTTCCCGGAGCTTGGAGCGCTGAGAAGCGCCATGCTATCTAACATCCATTTGGGTAGGTGGGGGGCTTCAGCAGGGAACTCTTGTCCAAGACCACATCTAACCCCGTTCCTTGCACTGAGGAGCTCTGCTCGCCAGAATTCAACAGTGCGGGATCAGGATGCCATTTTTAAACGCAACCTCGACCCCCCCCCCCAAGTCTCAAACCACGTATAGGAGGGTCCTCAGCCCTCCCGCACCTCCCCCCCCCCCCCCCCCACCCCCCCACACACACATGCGCAGGACACCCCCTGGCCCGATCCTCACCGTGCAAAAACGCCAGCTTGGGCACCTTGGCAGTGGCAGCCTGGCAGTGCCACCCGGGCACCTTGGCAGTGGCAGTCTGGCAGTGCCAGGGTGTCAGGCTAACAGTGCCACCCTGCCCTGCAGGCAAACACTTGGGGGGCCTGCGATCTCCTGGGAGACCCCCCATGAGTGCCGTTCCGGCTGCTAACCCGGAGTCTGTTTACGGAATTGCATTGATCCCTGTGTGTTCATGCACCGTTTTGTGATGTTAGTGTTTGGGACATGGCTCAGTGGCCTGTTACTTGCCACTTGTCAGCCCAAGCCTGAAGGTTGTCCAGATCTTGTTGTATGCTGTATGGCCTGCTTCAGTAGCTGAGGACTCAGGAATTATATTGATCATTGTGCAATCATCAGCGAACTTCCCCACTTCTGATATGATATAGGGGTGGTTAAAATCTCGCAACATGTGTATCACTTATATGTTTGCGCGTAACTATTAGTAAAAGTATTTGTATAGCCGCCAGCTGGACAAACTCCACATTGGCTGTGTCAGCCGCTTATTCGACATCCTATTTAAGAGCTAGTAATTCCATGCTCTTGTGTGTCAGCTATCCAACACAGGTTCTGAGGGAATGGTTCGGGAGTATTTATTGGAAATAACTTGGTGTGTTGCTCATAATTCTGCGATTATTTATGTACATTTCCTTATTGTGCTAATTCCTTTTTGCTCTAGATATCATTTCCCAGTGTAAGGCAGCAAACATGAATTTATATTTCTATAGCACATTCATATAGTAAAAGGCAGCTCATAGGCAGGCCTAGATAGAGTGGACATGGAGAGGATGTTTCCATGAGTAAGGTAGGATTGCCACAGTCACAGATGACCATAGGCTGCTTTTCCCTTTGAGGGAGGGAGAGCTGACTGGTGGTGATTTAACCTGAGGATCATCGCGCCTCAGGCAAAGGGTATGGTTCAGAAGGCAGGGCCTTCATGAATAACCTCAACTGGTACAGGAATTGAACCTGCCCTTGTGGCCTCGCTCTGTATCACGAACCAGCTGTCTAGCCAAGTGAGCTAAACCAGCCCCTGACTCCTTTAGTACGAGAAACTAGAATCCGAGGGCAGAGCCTCAGACTGAAGGGACGATCCTTTAAAACTGAGACGACGAGGAATTTCTTCAGCCAGAGGGGTGGTGAATCTGTGGAACTCTTTGCCGCAGAAGGCTGTGGAGGCCAAGTCACTGAGTGTATTTAAGACAGAGATAGATAGGCTTCTGATTAATAAGGGGATCCGGGGTGGTGAGGAGAAGGCAGGAGAATGGGGATGAAAGACATATCAGCCATGATTGAATGGCGGAGCACTCGATGGGCCGAATGACCCAATTCTGCTCCCATATCTTACGGTCTTTTGGCAGATTATAAAACAAGGATTTGACTGAAGTATGCAAAGAGACTTTGCATTGGGCAAAGAGGTAGGTTATAATATGCATTTTAACAGGAGGAGAGAGAAGAAGAGAAATGAGAAGTTTCAGAAGGGAATTTCAGGGCTTAGGGTCTCGGCAGCTGAAGGCATGGTTGCCAATAGTGGAGTGATTAAAATCAGGAATGCTCAGGAGACTTGGAGATTCTGAGATTGTTGAGCTGACAAGGGAAAAACAGGGTCAGACGAACGGCAAAGAAAAAGGAACAATAAGGAACAATAAACAAAGAAACAGCAAAAGGAGACAAAGAAGAATATCATTGAAAACTTAGAGGAGAAAGGAAATGCAGACCTGCAAAAGCAGGCCTCAACATGCATTGGCACCAGGGCCCCTTGTTTACACTGTAATTGCTAACAGCTCCTAAGTGTATCCTGCCAAGTTCTCAGCGAGTTACAGTCTTTACACATTTTTCTTTTAGCAGTGCATAGCATTTTGCATCAAACTATCTTTTTGTTTGAAAAGTTAACTTTATTCAGAGGACCATAATGAATTGCAAATGACTTCCTGCAGTCTGGTGAACTGGTACATTGTTCAGCCTTTGAAATTAGCAAATAAAAATGAAATGTTACACCTGATAAAGCATTACGATATAACAGGAATGGCTTGACGTAATGTGTGTTTTATGGAGGCCTCTGTATCCAATGTGGGAAGTGCCCACTCACTACATGCTAGATGGGCACTGCCCACCATATTTTAAAGGCAGAAAATGTCCAGAACCTGCACCTGAAGCAGACGTTAGCCCCGTACCCCCCATGTAAACAGGGAAGCCAATACCTGTTTCAGGCCCCTTTTGGAAAATTACTCAATGGAGCCGGTTGTGCTCTCCAGGCTGCCTAATCAATGGTCTTAAAGGGACCATTGGGAATCACCATCATAGGGGAAGGTTTTTTATCAGGAGTAGTGTCCAAGAATGTTGCCAGATTCTTCCCCACCTTCTCCTCCCGCCAACCACCCAATTCTTCTCTTGCTCAACTCCATCACTTCTCTATCCTGATTGCCTCCTCTTCTCTTAGACCATAAGACCATCAGACATAGGAGCAGAATTACGCCACTTGGCCATCGAGTCTGCTCATGGCTGTATTTTTCTCATCCCCATTCTCCTGCCTTCTCCCCATAACCCCTGATCCCCGTGTTCTCAATCGCCTCACTCACTCTATCTCTGGAAGATGTTCTTATTGTCCTTTGGTTCCTGAATATTGTTAATAGTCACACTTTAAGTTTGTAAAGATCAGAAACTCTTTATGTTTAATTTTGCCATGCTGTCTGGTTCAAAAAAGAACCAGATTGAATTGGTTATGTACATATGTCCCTCGGAACACTTACATATAACATATTAGTTCCTAGATAAGTAGTTCCTAGCTATTTATAAATATTTATGGATAATACAACAATGGATGGCATTTTCCATCCCAGCCTCCTGTGCTGCTGTGGTGGGCCGTCCGCCCAATATATAACATCAACATTCCAGTCATTAGCCTGGATTTTCCAACCCCACCAGCCACTGGGATCTTTCAGTCCTGCCAAAATTCAATGGGCTTTTGGCTGGTCTGTCACATTTGCCGTGAAGGGTCTCATTAACTTTTATAAACAAAAGATTATGGGTGGGATTTTCCAGTCCTGTCAATTGCGACCCCCCTGCCCCCCTACAGCGAGTTCCCAGGCGGTGAAGGGTGGGAACAACAGGAAACCCTGTTGACAGTGACAGGACTGGAAGATCCAGTCACCAGTCAATGACAGGCTGCCTCTGCTGCTGCAAAATATGCTGTGGAGGGAGTGGAAAATGCTGCCTTATTAATTGACTTTTGGAATTAAACTGAACCCCTTTTAAAGAGTTTTTTATAGCGTGTATTCTTTTCTGAAATGTTGATCACTGTTTCCCTTAAGTGTTAAGATGCTGTGCCTCCATCTTGTTGATTTGGCATTGGTTGCTCATAATGATGCACTGGCACAGTACGCAGGCAATATTATTCATGTTGCCCCTGATGTTGCAGTAGTCATAGTTGCTGGTGCTAATATCTCCCTCGATATTGATGTTTCCAATGTTACTGATTGTCTTTTCTGTTTTTCCAGCTCTGGTGGAGGTCTCATTTGCTTACCGGTTTGGGTGTCAATTATGCATGACCTTGGTGCCTTGGCTTCAGCAACAGCTTTTATTGGGCTCCAGGTTTTCATGATTGGATCTTTACCGTGTACACTTTGTCATTTCAACAGTTCAGGTCGAGGTTTAGCGTGGTTTGTGCTGACCCCCTACTTCCTGTGCTTCAGCGAGTTATAGTCTTATTTCTTCCTGGTGACTTGGAGGATGTATTTCGCTTGGCAGCGTAGTCTTTATTTTCTTTCACTCGGCAATGCTGCTGATGATTTAATGTCAGTCTGGAGAGGTGTGGATTGAGGTGACAATTAGGTAGGGCTTGGGTCTTTGTCACTCGGCATTTCGCTAAGGTTCTTTTGATTGTCTGGATGTGTCTTTCCATAAATTTGTTTCCTCAAGGTGATGATGTTGAACCCATACTGCTCAGCCAGTTCCTTAGCTTCACTGGGTCTGAACTGGGTGCCATTGTCACATATCAATCTTCCAGGATTCCCTTGTTCAGCAAACAAAACATGTGCTGCTAAGATAATTGTTGTGGCTCTTAAGCCTTTCATCATCCAGATCAAAGTTGTAGTCGGCAAATGTGAGGTATCATTCTTGATTGGTTGTGAATAAATCGGCACCCACAGTATAGCACAGCCTGGGTGGTACTTCAGTAGCTATCATCTCCTCTTTCTGCTGTGTGTTTCTGTACTTTTGGCATACACTGTACGTAGACACCGTGGGTGAAATTTTCTGGCCTTTTCTGGTGCCGGGATCATCTGTTCCCACAGAAACTCAATGAACTTTTGGTTGGGCGACTGTTTCTCCAGTTGCAGGTCCCGCCATGATGGGGTTGAAAGAACCCAGCCCATGTTTTCAATGTCTTTGTGTATATGCTTATCCCCTACAGAGATGATATGTCTCTGTGCTTACTCTTCCCCATTCCCACGTGGCCTTCATGTACCTTTCAGAGACGTTCTTCCTTCATTGTTTTGGGAATGATTATTCTGGATCCGGCCAGCAGAACGGCATCTTCCAGTGAGATGTCATCTCGCATATTCCAGCACTGCCGTATTGCTGGCTATGTTGTTGTCTGTTATCGGGTTATACCGGGATCATTTACTTTTTTTCCCCAATTAAGGGGCGATTTAGCGTGGCCAATCCACCTACCCTGCATATCTTTGGGTTGTAACTCCCCGTCTTTGCTGGTTTCATCTCTAATTTGATGCAGTTTTAGTGCTGTCACATTCACCAGGTGATGGATCTTTATACCTAGATTTTCTGTCACATGTTTCCCCTGTGGCACTAGGGTATCTGCCAGCATGATTCCTCTTCCTGGCTTGCATTTCAGAGCAAGATTGTAACTCCGAAGCCAAGGAAACATCTCAACTCTCTCTTACCTCTTGGGGCTTCCATCCCGGAGATAGCTATGATTCTTGCTGGGTTCGGCTTGATTCCGTCAGGCTTGCAAACCATTCCAAATAACAGCCATTCTGTTACTTTCGCAGAGCATTTGTCTGTGTTTAACTTGATCCCGGTTTAGCTCACTTGGCTAGCCAGCTGGTTTGTGATGCGGGGCAAGGCCAGCAAGCACAGGTTCAATTCCCGTACCAGCTGAGGTTATTCAAGAAGGCCTCATCCTTGCCTGAGGCATGGTGATCCCCAGGTTAAATCACCACCAGTCAGCTCTCCCTCTCAAAGGGGAAAGCAGCCTATGGTCATCTGGGACTGTGACGACTTTGCTTATGCCTGTCGTGTTCTCACACTTATCGTCATCTTCTAGGATGTGGGTGTTTTGGTTTATTTTCCTGTCCATTCGCCCTGTTGCTCTGACCCTGCCTTGTTTGACACCTCTTTTTGTCCTGCACATCTTTTCCCAATGATTGGCCTTTCTAGAAGTGCTGCAGATTGTTCCATATGTGGGACGTTTCTGTCTGTCTGTTAATTAATGTGGTCACCTTTCTCTGTTTGGCGTACCTTCTTTTATTCCTGGCTATTTTTTCTAGCTATTTGCAGACAATACATTTGCAGGCAATAATAATCTCCCTCTTCCAATTGTCACATTCCTCCCTCAGGATATACTTGAGAGACCCTGCTAGTAACACAGTACCCTGAAATCTTTGAACTGCTCCGGTGTGCCCAGCAGAAATCTGCAGTTTATCAAACTCATGTAGCTGAATTTTGGGGCCCAGTGTCAGATGGGCTGACCTCTTTAGGCTTCCAGATTGCTCCCTGGGCCCCCTGGCTGGCTAATGAGAGACAATTTGTCATTTGGTAACACAGAACCTGAGTATGGCTGAAAAAAGACATTTTGTCAAAGCTTTACATCTGGCACTCATCAGGACTTTCACGAGAATACCAACAACAGGGGAAACAACTTTGTACTGTATGAGAAGCGAGTGCTGATCGGAGGGCAACTGGATTACTCTGATCGGCGCAACTCCTCGACAAATCAGCACTTTCTCCTCATACGTTGTTCTTTCCCTTAGCATTAGTATTCTTGTGATGGTCCTGATGAGTGCAATATTAAAAGCTGCAACAATACTCAAGAAGCAATTTCGCAGCCACTTCAAGATGAGCATTTAAAAGTGCATATTCAGTATACATAAAACTTTACATGACTTGAAAGAGCCACCCAAAGAACTCAAATGCCCTCGTACTGATTTCCATGCTGTCCATTGGTAGGTAGGATTCATCTATTTAATTCAAGATGCTGCCAGTCCCTCTGGCTGTTAGGAAGATCAGGACATGTTATCTAAACGAGCTTGCTGAGCCACTCATCAGGGGCTCGTCCTCAAATGATTTTATGTAAATGCCTCAACATCTGTACCATGTACAATAAATACCTTTTGTGTTTATGATGTGCTTCCACCTGCCACGCTGAGGGCTTAGATGCTCATTTTTCACATTCAGACCCTGGTTCACCGACAATTTAGTGCTGCAGATTGTCTGGTTGCATGTTTTAGCTTTTTAATTTATTTTTTGTGCTAGTATCATGTGGAATTTTGAAATGTCTACAGAAGCACCCTGACTAAATAGCCTCAGTGACCCAGTCCTTATTCTGGGATCTGAACTGCTAGCGTCAGTCTTTCATCTGAAGTGCGAATAATTCTTTTTTTTTGACTAGCCAGTGCTCCTCGATGCCGACCTTTCAGTGATCCGAGATCTGAGCTCATGCCCTTCAAGTTAAAGCATCATTTTCCAGCCACCTTGCCTCCCGAAACCTGTGATTTGAACAAACCAGCTCCACATTGCGCCTCGGGGGAGAATGTTAATTAGAAATTAAATACTTACAATCTTGAACAAAAATTCTATTTAAAAAAAATTACAATCGGCCTTAAGTAGGGAATAATGTTTAGTAATAAACGTACACATGTTAAATACCACAAGTAATCTGATAATGGCCACAGTGAAGGTGGGTCGGACTAATGAAATGAGGCATTTTGTTGTTATTTCAATGCCTGACCTGAGCCTGAGCTTCGGAGGTAATGGTATTATCTCCCCCTTTGATAGCTATATTACTTTAATTAGGCCTGATGGGCTGTGATGGGGAATGCAAATCTAGGTCATTGCATATGTAAATGTGCAGCTGTGGTCTTGCTGAATGCCAGAACACATCAGACAGTGTGTCTCAGCGTCACCAAGCATTAATTCCAACATGGCAGGCAGACATGACTTCAAATAGACACGCCCCCTAAGTGTCTCCAGTTAGTGCCAGAAAGAGTGATCAGAATGGTAATAATCTCCAGATCTAGTTCTCCAGAAGGATACGGTTCTAAAATGAGAAGCAAGTGGGTGAGTAGCATTCCATCTCTGAATCACCCAGGCTTCAACAGCAAGTTGGCCTTTACTTTGAGCTTGTTTCTTCTTCGTAACCTAAAATGATTTCAGACTAATTTCTCACGGCAACCTATATACTGACCTACTGCACTCCATGTTAGACTCACCTTGGAGGCATTCAAGTGAGGTCCTAGATATTTGAGCTATTGTACTCCTGAGAAAGTGATTTAACCCAGAAAAAAAATTACTTTTATAATCCAGGTAGAGTTTTGGTGTCATGGCCTACAAACAATGGTCCTAAATTTCGTCAGGACCTGACTGTGGCTTAAAGGGGAGTTGAGGGTAGGTTGGGGCCTAAGTGCTCAAGGACACTAACTCTTCAACCAGAAAAACACTAGCAGGAATTGTTAGTGGGACCTGGGATGAGTGGTACTTCCATCTTCTCTACACATAGCTTCATATGACACAGAGAATGAGGCTGATGAGTAAGTAGGCATTTGCCTGGGAGGAATCCTTAGGCTCCAGCGTTCATTCTGAGCAGTGATCCAGACATTATAATAATAATCTTTATTGTCACAAGTAGGCTTACATTAACATTGCAATTAAGTTACTGTGAAAATCCCCTAGTCGCCACACTCCGGCGCCTGTTTCGGTTACACTGGGAGAATTCAGAATGTCCAATTCACCTAACAAGCACATCTTTCAGGACTTGTGGGAGGAAACCGGAGCACCCGAAGGAAACCCACGCAGACACGGGGAGAACGTGCAGACTCCGCTCAGATAGTGACCCAAGCCGGGAATCGAACCTTGCACCCTGGTGCTGTGAAGCAACAGTGCTAACCACTGTTACCGGGAGAACCTAATGTAGAGGTCATTTTAAGGAAGGAAGCCAGGCCCCACAGGAGGCTGCAATCTGGGGCCTTGGCCCAAAGACACTGCAGCTGACTCTGCATTTCTAACACCACACACTAATGACTGTAAAGGGCCTTTAGCAGCCAGTCCATGTGCCTCCCCAAACCTTGCTACCCCAGGCAGGCACCCAAACAACCATAATGTCATGGGCACCCATCAGAGGTATTTATGTAACGTATCTCAGATCCCAGATACTGCAGCATGTGCTAATAAGTCACACCTTCACCAATGTAAGCAGTTTCTGAACTCTTACTGCCTGGCAGCAGGGAGCAAGCAATGTGAAATTGAAATTACTTAGCCCTCCCACCAGGATTATTGTGCATTCATTATACTCATTGAAATATTAACTATTACCGAGAAACAATGATTGCTGCAATGTGTCTTTGACTTGGTTTCACTATTGATCAGTCTGGTGGCAGCTTTCAGTTCTAACCTGGGACAATATAAGAAAGAAGAACAACAAGACATTTTCATCTTATTTATTATTGCCGAAGACACTAAAAAGGTGTCTGAGCAAGCGATCTAAGTCTACAACCTCAGGATGTGGCAGCAGAGTTGATTGATTCATTTTGTGGTATAATGCAACAAAGTACAGTGTTGTGAGCTCAGAACCAAATTGAATCAAAATCAATCTAACATTTGGCAATCCTGAACTTTTCCAAATGAGATTCAGAATAACTGAATTGTCAATTATGTCATTGATCCACGTGTTGGTCTCGTGATATATTGTTCGTGAGTTTTTCATTATGAATAACCCCGGAAATAAATCTTCAAAAGCGATTTGGTGCTCAAACACTGTACTCCAATAAATATATATTTTTATAAATTTAGAGTACCCAATTCTTTTTTTCCAATTAAGAGGCAATTTAGCGTGGCCAATCTACCTACCCTGCAGATCTTTTGTTTTTTGTGGGGGTGAGATCCATGCAGACACAAGGAGAATGTGCAAACTCCACATGGATAGTGACCCGGGGCCGGGAACGAACCTGGGTCCTGTGAGGCAGCAGTGCTAACCACTGCGCCACCATGCTGCCCTTTCTACTCTAATAAATAAACGCACAAGTGGCAGTGTTGTTCTTTTGTTTACCTGAGTCCGAATCTGAACAACGTCCGTCGCATTTTACAAGTAAATCGGTGAGTTAACAGTGTGTACGTGTTCATTGGGATTTAACCAGAAACTGGTCCTTCCATACATTCACTAACAGCAATTCAATAAAATGTTATCATAGAATTTACAGTGTAGAAGGAGGCCATTCAGCCCATCGAGTCTGCACCAGTCCTTGGAAAGAGCACCCTACGCAAGCCCACACCTCCACCCTATCCCCGTAACCCTACCTAACCTTTTTTTTGGTCCACCAAAACTGCACATCTTTGGACGGTGGGAGGAAACCGGAGCATCCGGAGGAAACCCACGCAGACACGGGGAGAACGTGCAGACTCCGCACAGACAGTGACACAAGCCGGGAATCGAACCTGGGACCCTGGAGCTGTGAAGCAACAGTGCTAACCACTGTGCTATCAAGGGGCCGGTCGCCTCGTTTCAAAATGTTTTGCCTCCACTGATGTGCTTCTTTATTGAGAATGTGGGAGAGATATTCCGTGAAAAATATTCATCCTGTGGGCTGACCAATAACTTGTCATTCGCTCACTTAGCAAGATGCTTGAGTCACTTGTATTTATGCTGCTCTGAGCTGGGATGCAGTAGGTATAAAGATATAAACTGTTATATTACACAACAGCTAAAGGCTGTGGGATACGAAAACCAATACAAAGTTATTGTAATGGTCAGCCTGTGATTAATAAATGCCAACCCTCTGAAATTATCATCGGTAGAAAATCCAACCATATCTCATTTGGACCGGAGTAGCTAATTCAGGCTGTGGGGCTTGCCAATTTTATAGCACACTAGAGGTTTCAAAATCACAGGAGCCTGCTTTTAAGGTGATAGAATGTTTATTTCATTTATTACTTGAACCACATAACAGGCAGAAGATGAAACCACTGAGGTTTGAAATTCTCATGTGTACAGTGAAATATATTACTGTAACAACAATTGTCATGTTTATTGTGCGAATTATATTGATGATTTACACAATCCACTCCAATAACTAACATTGTTTATGGAGCCCATCAAAATTTACTTTTATTTGAGGTTTCCAACTGATCAAGCTTTCACAGCAACATATTTTCCAGCAGCACCTAGCAAGGGTTGTAATGCTTCTAACGCCAAGTCATCTGTGAGCTCCATTGATTTATGCGCATCACCTCCTGAATAGGCAGGTCACACGTCACAGTCCCTGTGCACAAAATCTAGGGCGGATGAATATTTAGCCCTCAGTCTCAAGTGGTTGACGGAAAACCGTTTACTCTTATCCCATGTGTGATTGCTTGTTCTAAATAGTGTTTGTCTGGTATCTGTATTGACCATGTGGTGATAGCATGATTGGTTTTAGTTTGTAATGGATCTTTTTGCAACTCATGGCTGTGAGGTACATTCCGAACGCCTACAATCATTCTGTGTGGAAGCCTCCATGGTGACACTTTATGAATACCAATTAGGCTATTTTAGGTCTCGGAAGTGAGAGGTTATTTTTAATCCCGTATGCAACCACACTGGATCAGTCTCCACGGGATTTTGTTTATCTCGCAACTCTGTTAAAAATAAATAAATGAGACATCCTTCGACATTTGCCTCCATGTAAAATTAGCCATCGCATCAATCTTCAGAATCTGAATACTGAAACACGCTAGGATTCCTCATTGGAGGTCCTGTGGGAAATTGTGTGCCAGTTCCATCATCAACTGCTTAGAAGCAAAGGGCGAGGAGCATTTTTCTATCTTCACACTTCCAACGAGTTACCTTGCCACCTGAATGTGCCCAACAGAATTTATGTGTGAACAACTATGATCAGAAAATAATATGCCTGACTTTCCCAATGGGTGAGTCTCCTCATAGATTAGAATCATCTTCAGATGACGGACTGATCTTGCTGGTTTTATTGGCCTTTATGTGACAGTTTCCTTCCCCTTATATGATAACACGTTTCCGACAATCAGTCATACAAAGAACCTATTATTTACACAGTAATGAAATGAAATGAAATGAAAATCGCTTATTGTCACAAGTAGGCTTCAAATGAAGTTACTGTGAAAAGCCCCTAGTCGCCACATTCCGGCGCCTGTTCGGGGAGGCTGGTACAGGAATTTAACGATATGTATGTGATATGATGGTGTCAACATGACATTTTATGGTCTTTACACGAGCTGCAGATCACATCAAATAATTCTTCAGATAAATGGGTGCCTGGGGTTGCTAGGTTTTGAGCAATGTATGGAAGAAGGTTCAATGGACCAAAGAAGGTTAATTCAAAAGGAAATGAACCCATTTCTAGTCTGTTTTACTGCTGCTTGAAATTTTGTAAACATCCGTGCCGATTATTTTCTTTTCACTTACCAAGCACCACTGGGCATTCCCTATCTGGAAGAAAGAGCGAACCATCAAAGGGATTCCAGGCAAATGGGACTTCACAAGACAGACTCTATTCGTCTGCTGAAAGCTGCACTCCCATATCTGCAGACAGAAGTGTACATCGAATCCCGCCAGTGCAGAAGGTGGCCATTTGGCACATTGATCCTGCTCTGACCTTCCGAAAGAGCACCCTATCTGGGCCCAATCCCCCACCATATGCCTGCAACTCCACCTAAATTTTGGAAACGTAAGGGGCAATTTAGCATGGCCAATCCACCTAACCTGCACATCTTTGGACTGTGGGAGGAAACCGGAGCACCCGGAGGAAACCCACGCACACACGGGAAGAATGTGCAAACTCCACACAGTCACCGCAGGTCGCAATCGAACCCAGGTCCTTGGCGCTGTGCAGCAGCAGTGCTAACCACTGTGCCACCATTCCACCCACATGCCTCATGTTGGGAGATGATCAGTGCATATGAAGGCCCTAACTCTGAATATAGACCTGCGAGTGCAGATGTCAGTGAACCCGATCAGAACATGCCATGCTTTATGTAGTGCTGCACAAAATAAGGCAGCAATTCTTGTTTGGCCACATCACACAAAACGTTGCCAGCATATTCACAGCTGTCTGATAATGACTATGAACACAGTCTTCACAGAATCAGGATCAGCAGAAAGCTCAGATACAGAATTGTGTTATCTGCTACAAGCAACGGAGACCTGGCACAGCCAGGGATTTACTCCCAAACGTGCCGTTATGGGGCCGTGGACCGCCACAAAAGGACAATCTTTGTAAGCAGCTTGTTCAGTTATACTCTAGCAGCCATCAAACAAGGACAGTGTGCCCAGCTGCTCTGTCACTTGCTGGCAAGTGGACTCTCCTTCCCCATAATCTGCTCCTTCGGTCTTGGCAATGCCTCCTGATTGACTGAGGAATATGTGAGGCTTTTCATTGTGGAATTTCCCTTTAATTGCTGCCATCAATTTAAATTTGACTTGCAACACCATTTCCTACCTTTACCTATTCTTCCTACATGTCTCAATCTGCTCTTGAATCTGTTCATTTAATGAGCCAAGTATTATTTAATAGCACACATGAGCACCTCCCCCCCCCCCCCCCCCCCCCCCGCCCCACCACCCCCACCCCACCCCCACCCCAGCATGGCCCGGTGCTGTCTAATGCACTGTCCTGAGCATCCACAGCTGATATGATAAAACTCAGTGCGCAGAGTATCATAGAACAGAATCATAGAATCCCTACAGTGCAGAAGGAGGCCTTTCGGCCCATTGAGTCTGCACTGGCCCTTGGAAATAGCATCCTACTTCAGCCCTCTCCTCCACCCTATCCCCGTAACCCAGTAACCTCACCTAACCTTCTTTTGATACAAAGGGGCAATTTAGCGTGGCCAATCCACCTAACCTGCACATCTTTGGACTTTTTTGGTGCAATTCAATTCCACAGTGAGCAATGTACTCCCTAATTGAGCCCATAGTGGGAGCACCTTAATTACTTTGATAGTTGAATAGTCACAT